>NC_072869.1:14205913-14354086 GCF_028858705.1 Grus americana
AGGCCTTCAACATAGACTCTCACGTCACTCTCGCAAAAATCTGACGTCCACGCTCCAAACTGTAAACGTCGACCCCTGCTCCCAGCCAAAGGTGCCAGCCCCAAAAGGATGCCTGCCTCAAACCTCCCACAAACCGGCCCTCGCACAGCCCCACAGCGCATTGGGCTGCGGGCTCGCCTAGGCGCGCAAGGCCTCAACATAGAGTCTCACGTCACCTCGGCAAAAATTGACGTCCACAGCTCCAAACTGTAAACGTCGAGCCCCTGCTCCCAGGCCAAAGTGCCAGCCCAAAAGGATGCCTGGCCTCAAACCTCCCACACCGGCCCTCGCACAGCCCCACTCGCATTGGGCTGCGGGCTCGCCTAGCCGCGCAAGGCCTCAACATAGAGTCTCACGTCACTCTCGGCAAAAATTGACATCCACGCTCCAAACTGTAAACGTCGAGCCCCTGCTCCCAGCCCAAAGGTGCCAGCCCCAAAAGGGATGCCTGGCCTCAAACCTCCCACACCGGCCCTCGCACAGCCCCACTCGCATTGGGGCTGCGGGCTCGCCTAGCCGCGCAAGGCCTCAACATAGAGTCTCACGTCACTCTCGGCAAAAATTGACGTCCACGCTCCAAACTGTAAACGTCGAGCCCCTGCTCCCAGGCCAAAGGTGCCAGCCCCAAAAGGGATGCCTGGCCTCAAACCTCACACACCGGCCCTCGCACAGCCCCACTCGCATTTGGGCTGCGGGCTCGCCTAGCCGCGCAAGGCCTCAACATAGAGTCTCACGTCACTCTCGGCAAAAATTGACGTCCACGCTCCAAACTGTAAACGTCGAGCCCCTGCTCCCAGGCCAAAGGTGCCAGCCTCAAAAGGGATGCCTGGCCTCAAACCTCCCACACCGGCCCTCGCACAGCCCCACTCGCATTGGGGCTGCGGGCTCGCCTAGCCGCGCAAGGCCTCAACATAGACTCTCACGTCACTCTCGGCAAAAATTGACGTCCACGCTCCAAACTGTAAACGTCGAGCCCCTGCTCCCAGGCCAAAGGTGCCAGCCCCAAAAGGGATGCCTGGCCTCAAACCTCCCACACCGCCCTCGCACAGCCCCACTCGCATTGGGCTGCGGGCTCGCCTAGCCGCGCAAGCCTCAACATAGAGTCCTCACACGTCACTCTCGGCAAAAATTGACGTCCACACGCTCCAAACTGTAAACGTCGAGCCCCTGCTCCCAGGCCAAAGGTGCCAGCCCCAAAAGGGATGCCTGGCCTCAAACCTCCCACACCGGCCCTCGCACAGCCCCACTCGCATTGGGGCTGCGGGCTCGCCTAGCCGCGCAAGGCCTCAACATAGAGTCTCACGTCACTCTCCACCAAAATTGACGTCCACGCTCCAAATGTAAACGTCGAGCCCCTGCTCCCAGGCAAAAGGTGCCAGCCCCAAAAGGGATGCCTGGCCTCAAACCTCCCACACCGGCCCTCGCACAGCCCCACTCGCATTGGGGCTGCGGGCTCGCCTAGCCGCGCAAGGCCTCAACATAGAGTCTCACGTCACTCTCGCAAAAAATTGACGTCCACGCTCCAAACTGTAAACGTCGAGCCCCTGCTCCCAGGCCAAAGGTGCCAGCCCCAAAAGGGATGCCTGCCTCAAACCTCCCACACCGCCCTCGCACAGCCCCACTCGCATTGGGGCTGCGGGCTCGCCTAGCCGCGCAAGGCCTCAACATAGAGTCTCACGTCACTCTCGGCAAAAATTGACGTCCACGCTCCAAACTGTAAACGTCGAGCCCCTGCTCCCAGGCCAAAGGTGCCAGCCCAAAAGGATGCCTGGCCTCAAACCTCCCACACCGGCCCTCGCACAGCCCCACTCGCATTGGGGCTGCGGGCTCGCCTAGCCGCGCAAGGCCTCAACATAGAGTCTCACGTCACTCTCGGCAAAAATGACGTCCACGCTCCAAACTGTAAACGTCGAGCCCCTGCTCCCAGGCCAAAGGTGCCAGCCCCAAAGGGATGCCTGGCCTCAAACCTCCCACACCGGCCCTCGCACAGCCCCACTCGCATTGGGGCTGCGGGCTCGCCTAGCCCCGCAAGGCCTCAACATAGAGTCTCACGTCACTCTCGGCAAAAATTGACGTCCACGCTCCAAACTGTAAACGTCGAGCCCCTGCTCCCAGGCCAAAGGTGCCAGCCCCAAAAGGGATGCCTGGCCTCAAACCTCCCACACCGCCCTCGCACAGCCCCACTCGCATTGGGGCTGCGGGCTCGCCTAGCCGCGCAAGGCCTCAACATAGAGTCTCACGTCACTCTCGGCAAAAATTGACGTCCACGCTCCAAACTGTAAACGTCGAGCCCCTGCTCCCAGGCCAAAGGTGCCAGCCCCAAAAGGATGCCTGGCCTCAAACCTCCCACACCGGCCCTCGCACAGCCCCACTCGCATTGGGGCTGCGGGCTCGCCTAGCCGCGCAAGGCCTCAACATAGAGTCTCACGTCACTCTCGGCAAAATTGACGTCCACGCTCCAAACTGTAAACGTCGAGCCCCTGCTCCCAGGCCAAAGGTGCCAGCCCCAAAAGGGATGCCTGGCCTCAAACCTCCCACACCGGCCCTCGCACAGCCCCACTCGCATTGGGGCTGCGGGCTCGCCTAGCCGCGCAAGGCCTCAACATAGACTCTCACGTCACTCTCGGCAAAAATTTACATCCACGCTCCAAACTGTAAACGTCGAGCCCCTGCTCCCAGGCCAAAGGTGCCAGCCCCAAAAGGGATGCCTGGCCTCAAACCTCCCACACCGGCCCTCGCACAGCCCCACTCGCATTGGGGCTGCGGGCTCGCCTAGCCGCGCAAGGCCTCAACATAGAGTCTCACGTCACTCTCGGCAAAATTGACGTCCACGCTCCAAACTGTAAACGTCGAGCCCCTGCTCCCAGGCCAAAGGTGCCAGCCCCAAAAGGGATGCCTGGCCTCAAACCTCCCACACCGCCGGCCCTCGCACAGCCCCACTCGCATTGGGCTGCGGGCTCGCCTAGCCGCGCAAGGCCTCAACATAGAGCCTCACGTCACTCTCGGCAAAAATTGACGTCCACGCTCCAAACTGTAAACGTCGAGCCCCTGCTCCCAGGCCAAAGGTGCCAGCCCCAAAAGGGATGCCTGGCCTCAAACCTCCCACACCGGCCCTCGCACAGCCCCACTCGCATTGGGGCTGCGGGCTCGCCTAGCCGCGCAAGGCCTCAACATAGAGTCTCACGTCACTCTCGGCAAAAATGACGTCCACGCTCCAAACTGTAAACGTCGAGCCCCTGCTCCCAGGCCAAAGGTGCCAGCCCCAAAAGGGATGCCTGGCCTCAAACCTCCCACACCGGCCCTCGCACAGCCCCACTCGCATTGGGGCTGCGGGCTCGCCTAGCCGCGCAAGGCCTCAACATAGAGTCTCACGTCACTCTCGGCAAAAATTGACGTCCACGCTCAAACTGTAAACGTCGAGCCCCTGCTCCCAGGCCAAAGGTGCCAGCCCCAAAAGGGATGCCTGGCCTCAAACCTCCCACACCGGCCCTCGCACAGCCCCACTCGCATTGGGGCTGCGGCTCGCCTAGCCGCGCAAGGCCTCAACATAGAGTCTCACGTCACTCTCGGCAAAAATGACGTCCACGCTCCAAACTGTAAACGTCGAGCCCCTGCTCCCAGGCCAAAGGTGCCAGCCCCAAAAGGGATGCCTGGCCTCAAACCTCCCACACCGGCCCTCGCACAGCCCCACTCGCATTGGGGCTGCGGGCTCGCCTAGCCGCGCAAGGCCTCAACATAGAGTCTCACGTCACTCTCGGCAAAAATTGACGTCCACGCTCCAAACTGTAAACGTCGAGCCCCTGCTCCCAGGCCAAAGGTGCCAGCCCCAAAGGGATGCCTGGCCTCAAACCTCCCACACCGGCCCTCGCACAGCCCCACTCGCATTGGGCTGCGGGCTCGCCTAGCCGCGCAAGGCCTCAACATAGAGTCTCACGTCACTCTCGGCAAAAATTGACGTCCACGCTCCAAACTGTAAACGTCGAGCCCCTGCTCCCAGGCCAAAGGTGCCAGCCCCAAAAGGGATGCCTGGCCTCAAACCTCCACACCGGCCCTCGCACAGCCCCACTCGCATTGGGGCTGCGGGCTCGCCTAGCCGCGCAAGGCCTCAACATAGAGTCTCACGTCACTCTCGGCAAAAATTGACGTCCACGCTCCAAACTGTAAACGTCGAGCCCCTGCTCCCAGGCCAAAGGTGCCAGCCCCAAAAGGGATGCCTGGCCTCAAACCTCCCACACCGGCCCTCGCACAGCCCCACTCGCATTGGGGCTGCGGGCTCGCCTAGCCGCGCAAGGCCTCAACATAGAGTCTCACGTCACTCTCGGCAAAAATTGACGTCCACGCTCCAAACTGTAAACGTCGAGCCCCTGCTCCCAGGCCAAAGGTGCCAGCCCCAAAAGGGATGCCTGGCCTCAAACCTCCCACACCGGCCCTCGCACAGCCCCACTCGCATTGGGGCTGCGGGCTCGCCTAGCCGCGCAAGGCCTCAACATAGAGTCTCACGTCACTCTCGGCAAAAATTGACGTCCACGCTCCAAACTGTAAACGTCGAGCCCCTGCTCCCAGGCCAAAGGTGCCAGCCCCAAAAGGGATGCCTGGCCTCAAACCTCCCACACCGGCCCTCGCACAGCCCCACTCGCATTGGGGCTGCGGGCTCGCCTAGCCGCGCAAGGCCTCAACATAGAGTCTCACGTCACTCTCGGCAAAAATTGACGTCCACGCTCCAAACTGTAAACGTCGAGCCCCTGCTCCCAGGCCAAAGGTGCCAGCCCCAAAAGGGATGCCTGGCCTCAAACCTCCCACAACGGCCCCTCGCACAGCCCCACTCGCATTGGGGCTGCGGGCTCGCCTAGCCGCGCAAGGCCTCAACATAGACTCTCACGTCACTCTCGGCAAAAATTGACGTCCACGCTCCAAACTGTAAACGTCGAGCCCCTGCTCCCAGGCCAAAGGTGCCAGCCCCAAAAGGGATGCCTGGCCTCAAACCTCCCACACCGGCCCTCGCACAGCCCCACTCGCATTGGGCTGCGGGCTCGCCTAGCCGCGCAAGGCCTCAACATAGAGTCTCACGTCACTCTCCACCAAAAATTGACGTCCACACTCCAAACTGTAAACGTCGAGCCCCTGCTCCCAGGCCAAAGGTGCCAGCCCCAAAAGGGATGCCTGGCCTCAAACCTCCCCCAGCGGCCCTCGCACAGCCCCACTCGCATTGGGGCTGCGGGCTCGCCTAGCCGCGCAAGGCCTCAACATAGAGTCTCACGTCACTCTCGGCAAAAATTGACGTCCACGCTCCAAACTGTAAACGTCGAGCCCCTGCTCCCAGGCCAAAGGTGCCAGCCCCAAAAGGGATGCCTGGCCTCAAACCTCCCACACCGGCCCTCGCACAGCCCCACTCGCATTGGGGCTGCGGGCTCGCCTAGCCGCGCAAGGCCTCAACATAGAGTCTCACGTCACTCTCGGCAAAAATTGACATCCACGCTCCAAACTGTAAACGTCGAGCCCCTGCTCCCAGGCCAAAGGTGCCAGCCCCAAAAGGGATGCCTGCCTCAAACCTCCCACACGGCCCTCGCACAGCCCCACTCGCATTGGGGCTGCGGGCTCGCCTAGCCGCGCAAGGCCTCAACATAGAGTCTCACTCACTCCTCGGCAAAAATTGACGTCCCACGCTCCAAACTGTAAACGTCGAGCCCCTGCTCCCAGGCCAAAGGTGCCAGCCCCAAAAGGGATGCCTGGCCTCAAACCTCCCACACCGGCCCTCGCACAGCCCCACTCGCATTGGGGCTGCGGGCTCGCCTAGCCGCGCAAGGCCTCAACATAGAGTCTCACGTCACTCTCCGCAAAAAATGACGTCCACGCTCCAAACTGTAAACGTCGAGCCCCTGCTCCCAGGCCAAAGGTGCCAGCCCCAAAAGGGATGCCTGGCCTCAAACCTCCCACACCGGCCCTCGCACAGCCCCACTCGCATTGGGGCTGCGGGCTCGCCTAGCCGCGCAAGGCCTCAACATAGAGTCTCACGTCACTCTCGGCAAAAATTGACGTCCACGCTCCAAACTGTAAACGTCGAGCCCCTGCTCCCAGGCCAAAGGTGCCAGCCCAAAAGGGATGCCTGGCCTCAAACCTCCCACACCGGCCCTCGCACAGCCCCACTCGCATTGGGGCTGCGGGCTCGCCTAGCCGCGCAAGGCCTCAACATAGAGTCTCACGTCACTCTCGGCAAAAATTGACGTCCACGCTCCAAACTGTAAACGTCGAGCCCCTGCTCCCAGGCCAAAGGTGCCAGCCCCAAAAGGGATGCCTGGCCTCAAACCTCCCACACCGGCCCTCGCACAGCCCACTCGCATTGGGGCTGCGGGCTCGCCTAGCCGCGCAAGGCCTCAACATAGAGTCTCACGTCACTCTCGGCAAAAATTGACGTCCACGCTCCAAACTGTAAACGTCGAGCCCCTGCTCCCAGGCCAAAGGTGCCAGCCCCAAAAGGGATGCCTGGCCTCAAACCTCCCACACCGGCCCTCGCACAGCCCCACTCGCATTGGGGCTGCGGGCTCGCCTAGCCGCGCAAGGCCTCAACATAGAGTCTCACGTCACTCTCGGCAAAAATTGACGTCCACGCTCCAAACTGTAAACGTCGAGCCCCTGCTCCCAGGCCAAAGGTGCCAGCCCCAAAAGGGATGCCTGGCCTCAAACCTCCCACACCGGCCCTCGCACAGCCCCACTCGCATTGGGGCTGCGGGCTCGCCTAGCCGCGCAAGGCCTCAACATAGAGTCTCACGTCACTCTCGGCAAAAATTGACGTCCACGCTCCAAACTGTAAACGTCGAGCCCCTGCTCCCAGGCCAAAGGTGCCAGCCCCAAAAGGGATGCCTGGCCTCAAACCTCCCACACCGGCCCTCGCACAGCCCCACTCGCATTGGGGCTGCGGGCTCGCCTAGCCGCGCAAGGCCTCAACATAGAGTCTCACGTCACTCTCGGCAAAAATTGACGTCCACGCTCCAAACTGTAAACGTCGAGCCCCTGCTCCCAGGCCAAAGGTGCCAGCCCCAAAAGGGATGCCTGGCCTCAAACCTCCCACACCGGCCCTCGCACAGCCCCACTCGCATTGGGGCTGCGGGCTCGCCTAGCCGCGCAAGGCCTCAACATAGAGTCTCACGTCACTCTCGGCAAAAATTGACGTCCACGCTCCAAACTGTAAACGTCGAGCCCTGCTCCCAGGCCAAAGGTGCCAGCCCCAAAAGGGATGCCTGGCCTCAAACCTCCCACACCGGCCCTCGCACAGCCCCACTCGCATTGGGGCTGCGGGCTCGCCTAGCCGCGCAAGGCCTCAACATAGAGTCTCACGTCACTCTCGGCAAAATTGACGTCCACGCTCCAAACTGTAAACGTCGAGCCCCTGCTCCCAGGCCAAAGGTGCCAGCCCCAAAAGGGATGCCTGGCCTCAAACCTCCACACCGGCCCTCGCACAGCCCCACTCGCATTGGGGCTGCGGGCTCGCCTAGCCCGCAAGGGCTCAACATAGACCTTACGTCCCTCTCCACCAAAATAGCGTCCACACTGAAAAATGTGAACGTCCAGCCCTGCTCCCAGGCCAAAGGTGCCAGCCCCAAAAGGGATGCCTGCCCTCAAACCTCCCACAGCGGCCCTCGCACAGCCCCACTCGCATTGGGGCTGCGGGCTCGCCTAGCCGCGCAAGGCCTCAACATAGAGTCTCACGTCACTCTCGGCAAAAATTGACGTCCACGCTCAAAAATGTAAACGTCGAGCCCCTGCTCCCAGGCCAAAGGTGCCAGCCCCAAAAGGGATGCCTGGCCTCAAACCTCCCACACCGGCCCTCGCACAGCCCCACTCGCATTGGGGCTGCGGGCTCGCCTAGCCGCGCAAGGCCTCAACATAGAGTCTCACGTCACTCTCGGCAAAAAATTACATCCACGCTCCAAACTGTAAACGTCGAGCCCCTGCTCCCAGGCCAAAGGTGCCAGCCCCAAAAGGGATGCCTGGCCTCAAACCTCCCACACCGGCCCTCGCACAGCCCCACTCGCATTGGGGCTGCGGGCTCGCCTAGCCGCGCAAGGCCTCAACATAGAGTCTCACGTCACTCTCGGCAAAAATTTACATCCACGCTCCAAACTGTAAACGTCGAGCCCCTGCTCCCAGGCCAAAGGTGCCAGCCCCAAAAGGGATGCCTGGCCTCAAACCTCCCACACGGCCCTCGCACAGCCCCACTCGCATTGGGGCTGCGGGCTCGCCTAGCCGCGCAAGGCCTCAACATAGAGTCTCACGTCACTCTCGGCAAAAATTGACGTCCACGCTCCAAACTGTAAACGTCGAGCCCCTGCTCCCAGGCCAAAGGTGCCAGCCTCAAAAGGGATGCCTGGCCTCAAACCTCCCACACCGGCCCTCGCACAGCCCCACTCGCATTGGGGCTGCGGGCTCGCCTAGCCGCGCAAGGCCTCAACATAGAGTCTCACGTCACTCTCGGCAAAAATTGACGTCCACGCTCCAAACTGTAAACGTCGAGCCCCTGCTCCCAGGCCAAAGGTGCCAGCCCCAAAAGGGATGCCTGGCCTCAAACCTCCCACACCGGCCCTCGCACAGCCCCACTCGCATTGGGGCTGCGGGCTCGCCTAGCCGCGCAAGGCCTCAACATAGAGTCTCACGTCACTCTCGGCAAAAATTGACGTCCACGCTCCAAACTGTAAACGTCGAGCCCCTGCTCCCAGGCCAAAGGTGCCAGCCCCAAAAGGGATGCCTGGCCTCAAACCTCCCACACCGGCCCTCGCACAGCCCCACTCGCATTGGGGCTGCGGGCTCGCCTAGCCGCGCAAGGCCTCAACATAGAGTCTCACGTCACTCTCGGCAAAAATTGACGTCCACGCTCCAAACTGTAAACGTCGAGCCCCTGCTCCCAGGCCAAAGGTGCCAGCCCCAAAAGGGATGCCTGGCCTCAAACCTCCCACACCGGCCCTCGCACAGCCCCACTCGCATTGGGGCTGCGGGCTCGCCTAGCCGCGCAAGGCCTCAACATAGAGTCTCACGTCACTCTCGGCAAAAATTGACGTCCACGCTCCAAACTGTAAACGTCGAGCCCCTGCTCCCAGGCCAAAGGTGCCAGCCCCAAAAGGGATGCCTGGCCTCAAACCTCCACACCGGCCCTCGCACAGCCCCACTCGCATTGGGGCTGCGGGCTCGCCTAGCCGCGCAAGGCCTCAACATAGAGTCTCACGTCACTCTCGGCAAAAATTGACGTCCACGCTCCAAACTGTAAACGTCGAGCCCCTGCTCCCAGGCCAAAGGTGCCAGCCCCAAAAGGGATGCCTGGCCTCAAACCTCCCACACCGGCCCTCGCACAGCCCCACTCGCATTGGGGCTGCGGGCTCGCCTAGCCGCGCAAGGCCTCAACATAGAGTCTCACGTCACTCTCGGCAAAAATTGACGTCCACGCTCCAAACTGTAAACGTCGAGCCCCTGCTCCCAGGCCAAAGGTGCCAGCCCCAAAAGGGATGCCTGGCCTCAAACCTCCCACACCGGCCCTCGCACAGCCCCACTCGCATTGGGGCTGCGGGCTCGCCTAGCCCAGCAAGGGCTCAACATAGAGTCTACGACACCTCCACCAAAATCAGCGTCCACGCTCCAAAATGTAAACGTCGAGCCCTGCTCCCAGGCCAAAGGTGCCAGCCCCAAAAGGATGCCTGCCTCAAACCTCCCACAGCGGCCCTCGCACAGCCCCACTCGCATTGGGGCTGCGGGCTCGCCTAGCCCAGCAAGGCTCAACATAGAGCTTACGACCCTCTCCACAAAAATCAGCGTCCACACTGAAATGTGAACGTCCAGCCCTAGCTCCCAGGCCAAAGGTGCCAGCCCCAAAAGGATGCCTGCCCTCAAACCTCCCTCCGCGGCCCTCGCACACCCCCACTCACATTGGGGCTGCGGGCTCGCCTAGCCCAGCAAGGGCTCAACATAGAGCCTTACGACCACACCACCAAAATCAGATCCACACTGAAAAATGTGAACGTCCAGCCCTGCTCCCAGGCCAAAGGTGCCAGCCCCAAAACGGATGCCTGCCCTCAAACCTCCCACAGCGGCCCTCGCACAGCCCCACTCGCATTGGGGCTGCGGGCTCGCCTAGCCCAGCAAGGGCTCAACATAGAGCCTTACGACCCTCTCCACCAAAAATCAGCGTCCACACTGAAAAATGTGAACGTCCAGCCCTAGCTCCCAGGCCAAAGGTGCCAGCCCCAAAACGCATGCCTGCCCTCAAACCTCCCACAGCGGCCCTCGCACAGCCCCACTCGCATTGGGGCTGCGGGCTCGCCTAGCCGCGCAAGGCCTCAACATAGAGTCTCACGTCACTCTCGGCAAAAATTGACGTCCACGCTCCAAACTGTAAACGTCGAGCCCCTGCTCCCAGGCCAAAGGTGCCAGCCCCAAAAGGGATGCCTGGCCTCAAACCTCCCACACCGGCCCTCGCACAGCCCCACTCGCATTGGGGCTGCGGGCTCGCCTAGCCGCGCAAGGCCTCAACATAGAGTCTCACGTCACTCTCGGCAAAAATTTACGTCCACGCTCCAAACTGTAAACGTCGAGCCCCTGCTCCCAGGCCAAAGGTGCCAGCCCCAAAAGGGATGCCTGGCCTCAAACCTCCCACACCGGCCCTCGCACAGCCCCACTCGCATTGGGGCTGCGGGCTCGCCTAGCCGCGCAAGGCCTCAACATAGAGTCTCACGTCACTCTCGGCAAAAATTGACGTCCACGCTCCAAACTGTAAACGTCGAGCCCCTGCTCCCAGGCCAAAGGTGCCAGCCCCAAAAGGGATGCCTGGCCTCAAACCTCCCACACCGGCCCTCGCACAGCCCCACTCGCATTGGGGCTGCGGGCTCGCCTAGCCGCGCAAGGCCTCAACATAGAGTCTCACGTCACTCTCGGCAAAAATTGACGTCCACGCTCCAAACTGTAAACGTCGAGCCCCTGCTCCCAGGCCAAAGGTGCCAGCCCCAAAAGGGATGCCTGGCCTCAAACCTCCCACACCGGCCCTCGCACAGCCCCACTCGCATTGGGGCTGCGGGCTCGCCTAGCCGCGCAAGGCCTCAACATAGAGTCTCACGTCACTCTCGGCAAAAATTGACGTCCACGCTCCAAACTGTAAACGTCGAGCCCCTGCTCCCAGGCCAAAGGTGCCAGCCCCAAAAGGGATGCCTGGCCTCAAACCTCCCACACCGGCCCTCGCACAGCCCCACTCGCATTGGGGCTGCGGGCTCGCCTAGCCAGCAAGGCTCAACATAGAGCCTCACGACCCTCTCCACCAAAATCACGTCCACGCTCCAAATGTAAACGTCGAGCCCTGCTCCCAGGCCAAAGGTGCCAGCCCCAAAAGGGATGCCTGGCCTCAAACCTCCCACAGCGGCCCTCGCACAGCCCCACTCGCATTGGGGCTGCGGGCTCGCCTAGCCCGCAAGGGCTCAACATAGAGCTTACGTCCTCTCCACCAAAATCACGTCCACGCTGAAAACTGTAAACGTCGAGCCCTGCTCCCAGGCCAAAGGTGCCAGCCCAAAAGGGATGCCTGCCCTCAAACCTCCCACACCGGCCCTCGCACAGCCCCACTCGCATTGGGGCTGCGGGCTCGCCTAGCCGCGCAAGGGCTCAACATAGAGTCTCACGTCACTCTCCACCAAAATTGACGTCCACGCTCCAAAATGTAAACGTCGAGCCCCTGCTCCCAGGCCAAAGGTGCCAGCCCCAAAAGGGATGCCTGGCCTCAAACCTCCCACACCGGCCCTCGCACAGCCCCACTCGCATTGGGGCTGCGGGCTCGCCTAGCCGCGCAAGGCCTCAACATAGAGTCTCACGTCACTCTCGGCAAAAATTGACGTCCACGCTCCAAACTGTAAACGTCGAGCCCCTGCTCCCAGGCCAAAGGTGCCAGCCCCAAAAGGGATGCCTGGCCTCAAACCTCCCACACCGGCCCTCGCACAGCCCCACTCGCATTGGGGCTGCGGGCTCGCCTAGCCGCGCAAGGCCTCAACATAGAGTCTCACGTCACTCTCGGCAAAAATTTACATCCACGCTCCAAACTGTAAACGTCGAGCCCCTGCTCCCAGGCCAAAGGTGCCAGCCCCAAAAGGGATGCCTGGCCTCAAACCTCCCACACCGGCCCTCGCACAGCCCCACTCGCATTGGGGCTGCGGGCTCGCCTAGCCGCGCAAGGCCTCAACATAGAGTCTCACGTCACTCTCGGCAAAAATTGACGTCCACGCTCCAAACTGTAAACGTCGAGCCCCTGCTCCCAGGCCAAAGGTGCCAGCCCCAAAAGGGATGCCTGGCCTCAAACCTCCCACACCGGCCCTCGCACAGCCCCACTCGCATTGGGGCTGCGGGCTCGCCTAGCCGCGCAAGGCCTCAACATAGAGTCTCACGTCACTCTCGGCAAAATTGACGTCCACGCTCCAAACTGTAAACGTCGAGCCCCTGCTCCCAGGCCAAAGGTGCCAGCCCCAAAAGGGATGCCTGGCCTCAAACCTCCCACACCGGCCCTCGCACAGCCCCACTCGCATTGGGGCTGCGGGCTCGCCTGTCCGAGCAAGGGCTCAACATAGAGCCTTACGACCCTCTCCACCAAAATCAGCGTCCACACTGAAAATTGTAAACGTCGAGCCCTAGCTCCCAGGCCAAAGGTGCCAGCCCCAAAAGGGATGCCTGGCCTCAAACCTCCCTCAGCGGCCCTCGCACAGCCCCACTCACATTGGGGCTGCGGGCTCGCCTAGCCGCAAGGGCTCAACATAGAGCTTACGACCCTCTCCACCAAAAATCAGCGTCCACACTGAAAAATGTGAACGTCAGCCCTAGCTCCCAGGCCAAAGGTGCCAGCCCCAAAACGCATGCCTGCCCTCAAACCTCCCTCAGCGGCCCTCGCACAGCCCCACTCGCATTGGGGCTGCGGGCTCGCCTAGCCCAGCAAGGGCTCAACATAGAGCCTTACGACCCTCTCCACCAAAATCAGCGTCCACACTGAAAAATGTAAACGTCCAGCCCTAGCTCCCAGGCCAAAGGTGCCAGCCCCAAAAGGGATGCCTGGCCTCAAACCTCCCACAGCGGCCCTCGCACAGCCCCACTCGCATTGGGGCTGCGGGCTCGCCTAGCCGCGCAAGGCCTCAACATAGAGTCTCACGTCACTCTCGGCAAAAATTGACGTCCACGCTCCAAACTGTAAACGTCGAGCCCCTGCTCCCAGGCCAAAGGTGCCAGCCCCAAAAGGGATGCCTGGCCTCAAACCTCCCACACCGGCCCTCGCACAGCCCCACTCGCATTGGGGCTGCGGGCTCGCCTAGCCGCGCAAGGCCTCAACATAGAGTCTCACGTCACTCTCGGCAAAAATTTACATCCACGCTCCAAACTGTAAACGTCGAGCCCCTGCTCCCAGGCCAAAGGTGCCAGCCCCAAAAGGGATGCCTGGCCTCAAACCTCCCACACCGGCCCTCGCACAGCCCCACTCGCATTGGGGCTGCGGGCTCGCCTAGCCGCGCAAGGCCTCAACATAGAGTCTCACGTCACTCTCGGCAAAAATTGACGTCCACGCTCCAAACTGTAAACGTCGAGCCCTGCTCCCAGGCCAAAGGTGCCAGCCCCAAAAGGGATGCCTGGCCTCAAACCTCCCACACCGGCCCTCGCACAGCCCCACTCGCATTGGGGCTGCGGGCTCGCCTAGCCGCGCAAGGCCTCAACATAGAGTCTCACGTCACTCTCGGCAAAAATTGACGTCCACGCTCCAAACTGTAAACGTCGAGCCCCTGCTCCCAGGCCAAAGGTGCCAGCCCCAAAAGGGATGCCTGGCCTCAAACCTCCCACACCGGCCCTCGCACAGCCCCACTCGCATTGGGGCTGCGGGCTCGCCTAGCCGCGCAAGGCCTCAACATAGAGTCTCACGTCACTCTCGGCAAAAATTGACGTCCACGCTCCAAACTGTAAACGTCGAGCCCCTGCTCCCAGGCCAAAGGTGCCAGCCCCAAAAGGGATGCCTGGCCTCAAACCTCCCACACCGGCCCTCGCACAGCCCCACTCGCATTGGGGCTGCGGGCTCGCCTAGCCGCGCAAGGCCTCAACATAGAGTCTCACGTCACTCTCGGCAAAAATTGACGTCCACGCTCCAAACTGTAAACGTCGAGCCCCTGCTCCCAGGCCAAAGGTGCCAGCCCCAAAAGGGATGCCTGGCCTCAAACCTCCCACACCGGCCCTCGCACAGCCCCACTCGCATTGGGGCTGCGGGCTCGCCTGGCCGCGCAAGGCCTCAACATAGAGTCTCACGTCACTCTCGGCAAAAATTGACGTCCACGCTCCAAACTGTAAACGTCGAGCCCCTGCTCCCAGGCCAAAGGTGCCAGCCCAAAAGGGATGCCTGGCCTCAAACCTCCCACACCGGCCCTCGCACAGCCCCACTCGCATTGGGGCTGCGGGCTCGCCTAGCCGCGCAAGGCCTCAACATAGAGTCTCACGTCACTCTCGGCAAAAATTGACGTCCACGCTCCAAACTGTAAACGTCGAGCCCCTGCTCCCAGGCCAAAGGTGCCAGCCCCAAAAGGGATGCCTGGCCTCAAACCTCCCACACCGGCCCTCGCACAGCCCCACTCGCATTGGGGCTGCGGGCTCGCCTAGCCCAGCAAGGGCTCAACATAGAGCCTTACGACCCTCTCCACCAAAATCAGCATCCACACTGAAAAATGTAAACGTCGAGCCCTAGCTCCCAGGCCAAAGGTGCCAGCCCCAAAACGCATGCCTGCCCTCAAACCTCCCACAGCGGCCCTCGCACAGCCCCACTCGCATTGGGGCTGCGGGCTCGCGTAGACAAACAAGGCCTCAACATAGAGCTACACTCACTCCACCAAAATCAGCGTCCACGCTGAAAAATGTAAACGTCGAGCCCCTGCTCCCAGGCCAAAGGTGCCAGCCCCAAAAGGGATGCCTGCCCTCAAACCTCCCTCAGCGGCCCTCGCACAGCCCCACTCACATTGGGGCTGCGGGCTCGCCTAGCCCAGCAAGGGCTCAACATAGAGCCTTACGACCCTCTCCACCAAAATCAGCGTCCACACTGAAAAATGTGAACGTCGAGCCCCTGCTCCCAGGCCAAAGGTGCCAGCCCCAAAAGGGATGCCTGGCCTCAAACCTCCCACACCGGCCCTCGCACAGCCCCACTCGCATTGGGGCTGCGGGCTCGCCTAGCCGCGCAAGGCCTCAACATAGAGTCTCACGTCACTCTCGGCAAAAATTGACGTCCACGCTCCAAACTGTAAACGTCGAGCCCCTGCTCCCAGGCCAAAGGTGCCAGCCCCAAAAGGGATGCCTGGCCTCAAACCTCCCACACCGGCCCTCGCACAGCCCCACTCGCATTGGGGCTGCGGGCTCGCCTAGCCGCGCAAGGCCTCAACATAGAGTCTCACGTCACTCTCGGCAAAAATTGACGTCCACGCTCCAAACTGTAAACGTCGAGCCCCTGCTCCCAGGCCAAAGGTGCCAGCCCCAAAGGGATGCCTGGCCTCAAACCTCCCACACCGGCCTCGCACAGCCCCACTCGCATTGGGGCTGCGGGCTCGCCTAGCCGCGCAAGGCCTCAACATAGAGTCTCACGTCACTCTCGGCAAAAATTGACGTCCACGCTCCAAACTGTAAACGTCGAGCCCCTGCTCCCAGGCCAAAGGTGCCAGCCCCAAAAGGGATGCCTGGCCTCAAACCTCCACACCGGCCCTCGCACAGCCCCACTCGCATTGGGGCTGCGGGCTCGCCTAGCCGCGCAAGGCCTCAACATAGAGTCTCACGTCACTCTCGGCAAAAATTGACGTCCACGCTCCAAACTGTAAACGTCGAGCCCCTGCTCCCAGGCCAAAGGTGCCAGCCCCAAAAGGGATGCCTGGCCTCAAACCTCCCACACCGGCCCTCGCACAGCCCCACTCGCATTGGGGCTGCGGGCTCGCCTAGCCGCGCAAGGCCTCAACATAGAGTCTCACGTCACTCTCGGCAAAAATTGACGTCCACGCTCCAAACTGTAAACGTCGAGCCCCTGCTCCCAGGCCAAAGGTGCCAGCCCCAAAAGGGATGCCTGGCCTCAAACCTCCCACACCGGCCCTCGCACAGCCCCACTCGCATTGGGGCTGCGGGCTCGCCTAGCCGCGCAAGGCCTCAACATAGAGTCTCACGTCACTCTCGGCAAAAATTGACGTCCACGCTCCAAACTGTAAACGTCGAGCCCCTGCTCCCAGGCCAAAGGTGCCAGCCCCAAAAGGGATGCCTGGCCTCAAACCTCCCACACCGGCCCTCGCACAGCCCCACTCGCATTGGGGCTGCGGGCTCGCCTAGCCCAGCAAGGGCTCAACATAGAGCCTTACGACCCACTCCACCAAAAATCAGCGTCCACACTGAAAAATGTGAACGTCCAGCCCTAGCTCCCAGGCCAAAGGTGCCAGCCCCAAAACGGATGCCTGCCCTCAAACCTCCCTCAGCGGCCCTCGCACACCACCACTCACATTGGGGCTGCGGGCTCGCCTAGCCCAGCAAGGGCTCAACATAGAGCCTTACGACCCTCTCCACCAAAATCAGCGTCCACACTGAAAAATGTGAACGTCCAGCCCTGCTCCCAGGCCAAAGGTGCCAGCCCCAAAAGGGATGCCTGCCCTCAAACCTCCCTCAGCGGCCCTCGCACAGCCCCACTCGCATTGGGGCTGCGGGCTCGCCTAGCCCAGCAAGGGCTCAACATAGAGCTTACGACCCTCTCCACCAAAATCAGCGTCCACACTGAAAAATGTGAACGTCCCCCTAGCTCCCAGGCCAAAGGTGCCAGCCCCAAAACGGATGCCTGCCCTCAAACCTCCCTCAGCGGCCCTCGCACAGCCCCACTCACATTGGGGCTGCGGGCTCGCCTAGCCCAGCAAGGGCTCAACATAGAGCCTTACGTCCCTCTCCACCAAAATCAGCGTCCACACTCAAAATGTGAACGTCCAGCCCTAGCTCCCAGGCCAAAGGTGCCAGCCCCAAAAGGGATGCCTGGCCTCAAACCTCCCACACCGGCCCTCGCACAGCCCCACTCGCATTGGGGCTGCGGGCTCGCCTAGCCGCGCAAGGCCTCAACATAGAGTCTCACGTCACTCTCGGCAAAAATTGACGTCCACGCTCCAAACTGTAAACGTCGAGCCCCTGCTCCCAGGCCAAAGGTGCCAGCCCCAACAAGGATGCCTGGCCTCAAACCTCCCACACCGGCCCTCGCACAGCCCCACTCGCATTGGGGCTGCGGGCTCGCCTAGCCGCGCAAGGCCTCAACATAGAGTCTCACGTCACTCTCGGCAAAAATTTACGTCCACGCTCCAAACTGTAAACGTCGAGCCCCTGCTCCCAGGCCAAAGGTGCCAGCCCCAAAAGGGATGCCTGGCCTCAAACCTCCCACACCGGCCCTCGCACAGCCCCACTCGCATTGGGGCTGCGGGCTCGCCTAGCCGCGCAAGGCCTCAACATAGAGTCTCACGTCACTCTCGGCAAAAATTTACGTCCACGCTCCAAACTGTAAACGTCGAGCCCTGCTCCCAGGCCAAAGGTGCCAGCCCCAAAAGGGATGCCTGGCCTCAAACCTCCCACACCGGCCCTCGCACAGCCCCACTCGCATTGGGGCTGCGGGCTCGCCTAGCCGCGCAAGGCCTCAACATAGAGTCTCACGTCACTCTCGGCAAAAATTGACGTCCACGCTCCAAACTGTAAACGTCGAGCCCCTGCTCCCAGGCCAAAGGTGCCAGCCCCAAAAGGGATGCCTGGCCTCAAACCTCCCACACCGGCCCTCGCACAGCCCCACTCGCATTGGGGCTGCGGGCTCGCCTAGCCGCGCAAGGCCTCAACATAGAGTCTCACGTCACTCTCGGCAAAAATTGACGTCCACGCTCCAAACTGTAAACGTCGAGCCCCTGCTCCCAGGCCAAAGGTGCCAGCCCCAAAAGGGATGCCTGGCCTCAAACCTCCCACACCGGCCCTCGCACAGCCCCACTCGCATTGGGGCTGCGGGCTCGCCTAGCCGCGCAAGGCCTCAACATAGAGTCTCACGTCACTCTCGGCAAAAATTGACGTCCACGCTCCAAACTGTAAACGTCGAGCCCCTGCTCCCAGGCCAAAGGTGCCAGCCCCAAAAGGGATGCCTGGCCTCAAACCTCCCACACCGGCCCTCGCACAGCCCCACTCGCATTGGGGCTGCGGGCTCGCCTAGCCGCGCAAGGCCTCAACATAGAGTCTCACGTCACTCTCGGCAAAAATTGACGTCCACGCTCCAAACTGTAAACGTCGAGCCCCTGCTCCCAGGCCAAAGGTGCCAGCCCCAAAAGGGATGCCTGGCCTCAAACCTCCACACCGGCCCTCGCACAGCCCCACTCGCATTGGGGCTGCGGGCTCGCCTAGCCGCGCAAGGCCTCAACATAGACTCTCACGTCACTCTCGGCAAAAATTGACGTCCACGCTCCAAACTGTAAACGTCGAGCCCCTGCTCCCAGGCCAAAGGTGCCAGCCCCAAAAGGGATGCCTGGCCTCAAACCTCCCACACCGGCCCTCGCACAGCCCCACTCGCATTGGGGCTGCGGGCTCGCCTAGCCAGCAAGGGCTCAACATAGAGCCTTACGACCCTCCACCAAAATCAGCATCCACACTGAAAAATGTGAAACGTCCAGCCCTGCTCCCAGGCCAAAGGTGCCAGCCCCAAAAGGGATGCCTGCCCTCAAACCTCCCTCAGCGGCCCTCGCACACACCCCACTCACATTGGGGCTGCGGGCTCGCCTAGCCCCGCAAGGCCTCAACATAGAGCCTTACGACCCTCTCCACCAAAATCAGCGTCCACGCTCCAAAATGTGAACGTCCAGCCCTAGCTCCCAGGCCAAAGGTGCCAGCCCCAAAACGGATGCCTGCCCTCAAACCTCCCTCAGCGGCCCTCGCACAGCCCCACTCGCATTGGGGCTGCGGGCTCGCCTAGCCCAGCAAGGCTCAACATAGAGCCTCACGACCTCTCCACCAAAATCAGTCCACGCTGAAAACTGTAAACGTCCAGCCCTGCTCCCAGGCCAAAGGTGCCAGCCCCAAAAGGGATGCCTGGCCTCAAACCTCCCACACCGGCCCTCGCACAGCCCCACTCGCATTGGGGCTGCGGGCTCGCCTAGCCGCGCAAGGCCTCAACATAGAGTCTCACGTCACTCTCGGCAAAAATTGACGTCCACGCTCCAAACTGTAAACGTCGAGCCCCTGCTCCCAGGCCAAAGGTGCCAGCCCCAAAAGGGATGCCTGGCCTCAAACCTCCCACACCGGCCCTCGCACAGCCCCACTCGCATTGGGGCTGCGGGCTCGCCTAGCCGCGCAAGGCCTCAACATAGACTCTCACGTCACTCTCGGCAAAAATTTGACGTCCACGCTCCAAACTGTAAACGTCGAGCCCCTGCTCCCAGGCCAAAGGTGCCAGCCCCAAAAGGGATGCCTGGCCTCAAACCTCCCACACCGGCCCTCGCACAGCCCCACTCGCATTGGGGCTGCGGGCTCGCCTAGCCCAGCAAGGGCTCAACATAGAGCCTACGACCCACTCCACCAAAATCAGCGTCCACACTGAAAAATGTAAACGTCCAGCCCTAGCTCCCAGGCCAAAGGTGCCAGCCCCAAAAGGGATGCCTGCCCTCAAACCTCCCTCAGCGGCCCTCGCACAGCCCCACTCACATTGGGGCTGCGGGCTCGCCGAGACGAGCAAGGCCTCAACATAGCACCTTACGTCACTCTCCACCAAAATCAGCGTCCACACTGAAAAATGTGAACGTCCAGCCCTAGCTCCCAGGCCAAAGGTGCCAGCCCCAAAACGGATGCCTGCCCTCAAACCTCCCACACCGGCCCTCGCACAGCCCCACTCACATTGGGGCTGCGGGCTCGCCTAACCCAGCAAAGGCTCAACATAGAGCCTTACGACCCTCTCCACCAAAATCAGCGTCCACACTGAAAAATGTGAACGTCCAGCCCTAGCTCCCAGGCCAAAGGTGCCAGCCCCAAAACGGATGCCTGCCCTCAAACCTCCCTCAGCGGCCCTCGCACAGCCCCACTCGCATTGGGGCTGCGGGCTCGCCTAGCCCGCAAGGCTCAACATAGAGCCTTACGACCCTCTCCACCAAAATTCAGCGTCCACACTCCAAAAATGTAAACGTCCAGCCCTAGCTCCCAGGCCAAAGGTGCCAGCCCCAAAAGGGATGCCTGGCCTCAAACCTCCCCAGCGGCCCTCGCACAGCCCCACTCGCATTGGGGCTGCGGGCTCGCCTAGCCGCGCAAGGCCTCAACATAGAGTCTCACGTCACTCTCGGCAAAAAATTGACGTCCACGCTCCAAACTGTAAACGTCGAGCCCCTGCTCCCAGGCCAAAGGTGCCAGCCCCAAAAGGGATGCCTGGCCTCAAACCTCCCACACCGGCCCTCGCACAGCCCCACTCGCATTGGGGCTGCGGGCTCGCCTAGCCGCGCAAGGCCTCAACATAGAGTCTCACGTCACTCTCGGCAAAAATTGACGTCCACGCTCCAAACTGTAAACGTCGAGCCCCTGCTCCCAGGCCAAAGGTGCCAGCCCCAAAAGGGATGCCTGGCCTCAAACCTCCCACACCGGCCCTCGCACAGCCCCACTCGCATTGGGGCTGCGGGCTCGCCTAGCCGCGCAAGGCCTCAACATAGAGTCTCACGTCACTCTCGGCAAAAATTGACGTCCACGCTCCAAACTGTAAACGTCGAGCCCCTGCTCCCAGGCCAAAGGTGCCAGCCCCAAAAGGGATGCCTGGCCTCAAACCTCCCACACCGGCCCTCGCACAGCCCCACTCGCATTGGGGCTGCGGGCTCGCCTAGCCGCGCAAGGCCTCAACATAGAGTCTCACGTCACTCTCGGCAAAAATTGACGTCCACGCTCCAAACTGTAAACGTCGAGCCCCTGCTCCCAGGCCAAAGGTGCCAGCCCCAAAAGGGATGCCTGGCCTCAAACCTCCCACACCGGCCCTCGCACAGCCCCACTCGCATTGGGGCTGCGGGCTCGCCTAGCCGCGCAAGGCCTCAACATAGAGTCTCACGTCACTCTCGGCAAAAATTGACGTCCACGCTCCAAACTGAAAACGTCGAGACCCTGCTCCCAGGCCAAAGGTGCCAGCCCCAAAAGGGATGCCTGGCCTCAAACCTCCCACACCGGCCCTCGCACAGCCCCACTCGCATTGGGGCTGCGGGCTCGCCTAGCCGCGCAAGGCCTCAACATAGAGTCTCACGTCACTCTCGGCAAAAATTGACGTCCACGCTCCAAACTGTAAACGTCGAGCCCCTGCTCCCAGGCCAAAGGTGCCAGCCCCAAAAGGGATGCCTGGCCTCAAACCTCCCACACCGGCCCTCGCACAGCCCCACTCGCATTGGGGCTGCGGGCTCGCCTAGCCGCGCAAGGCCTCAACATAGAGTCTCACGTCACTCTCGGCAAAAATTTACGTCCACGCTCCAAACTGTAAACGTCGAGCCCCTGCTCCCAGGCCAAAGGTGCCAGCCCCAAAAGGGATGCCTGGCCTCAAACCTCCCACACCGGCCCTCGCACAGCCCCACTCGCATTGGGGCTGCGGGCTCGCCTAGCCGCGCAAGGCCTCAACATAGAGTCTCACGTCACTCTCGGCAAAAATTGACGTCCACGCTCCAAACTGTAAACGTCGAGCCCCTGCTCCCAGGCCAAAGGTGCCAGCCCCAAAAGGGATGCCTGGCCTCAAACCTCCCACACCGGCCCTCGCACAGCCCCACTCGCATTGGGGCTGCGGGCTCGCCTAGCCGCGCAAGGCCTCAACATAGAGTCTCACGTCACTCTCGGCAAAAATTGACGTCCACGCTCCAAACTGTAAACGTCGAGCCCCTGCTCCCAGGCCAAAGGTGCCAGCCCCAAAAGGGATGCCTGGCCTCAAACCTCCCACACCGGCCCTCGCACAGCCCCACTCGCATTGGGGCTGCGGGCTCGCCTTGCGCCGCAAGGCCTCAACATAGAGTCTCACGTCACTCTCGGCAAAAATTACGTCCACGCTCCAAACTGTAAACGTCGAGCCCCTGCTCCCAGGCCAAAGGTGCCAGCCCCAAAAGGGATGCCTGGCCTCAAACCTCCCACAGCGGCCCTCGCACAGCCCCACTCGCATTGGGGCTGCGGGCTCGCCTAGCCGCGCAAGGCCTCAACATAGAGTCTCACGTCACTCTCGGCAAAAATTTACATCCACGCTCCAAACTGTAAACGTCGAGCCCCTGCTCCCAGGCCAAAGGTGCCAGCCCCAAAAGGGATGCCTGGCCTCAAACCTCCCACACCGGCCCTCGCACAGCCCCACTCGCATTGGGGCTGCGGGCTCGCCTAGCCCAGCAAGGCTCAACATAGAGCCTTACGACCCTCTCCACAAAAATTCACGTCCACACTGAAAAATGTAAACGTCCAGCCCTAGCTCCCAGGCCAAAGGTGCCAGCCCCAAAACGCATGCCTGCCCTCAAACCTCCCTCAGCGGCCCTCGCACAGCCCCACTCACATTGGGGCTGCGGGCTCGCCTAGCCCGCAAGGCTCAACATAGAGCCTTACGACCCTCTCCACCAAAATCAGCGTCCACACTGAAAAATGTGAACGTCGAGCCCCTGCTCCCAGGCCAAAGGTGCCAGCCCCAAAAGGATGCCTGCCCTCAAACCTCCCACAGCGGCCCTCGCACAGCCCCACTCGCATTGGGGCTGCGGGCTCGCCTAGCCGCGCAAGGCCTCAACATAGAGTCTCACGTCACTCTCGGCAAAAATTGACGTCCACGCTCCAAACTGTAAACGTCGAGCCCCTGCTCCCAGGCCAAAGGTGCCAGCCCCAAAAGGGATGCCTGGCCTCAAACCTCCCACACCGGCCCTCGCACAGCCCCACTCGCATTGGGGCTGCGGGCTCGCCTAGCCGCGCAAGGCCTCAACATAGAGTCTCACGTCACTCTCGGCAAAAATTTACATCCACGCTCCAAACTGTAAACGTCGAGCCCCTGCTCCCAGGCCAAAGGTGCCAGCCCCAAAAGGGATGCCTGGCCTCAAACCTCCCACACCGGCCCTCGCACAGCCCCACTCGCATTGGGGCTGCGGGCTCGCCTAGCCGCGCAAGGCCTCAACATAGAGTCTCACGTCACTCTCGGCAAAAATTGACGTCCACGCTCCAAACTGTAAACGTCGAGCCCCTGCTCCCAGGCCAAAGGTGCCAGCCCCAAAACGAGTGCCTGCCCTCAAACCTGCCACACCGGCCTTCGCACAGCCCCACTCGCATTGGGGCTGCGGGCTCGCCTAGCCGCGCAAGGCCTCAACATAGAGTCTCACGTCACTCTCGGCAAAAATTGACGTCCACGCTCCAAACTGTAAACGTCGAGCCCCTGCTCCCAGGCCAAAGGTGCCAGCCCCAAAAGGGATGCCTGGCCTCAAACCTCCCACACCGGCCCTCGCACAGCCCCACTCGCATTGGGGCTGCGGGCTCGCCTAGCCCGCAAGGCCTCAACATAGAGTCTCACGTCACTCTCGGCAAAAATTGACGTCCACGCTCCAAACTGTAAACGTCGAGCCCCTGCTCCCAGGCCAAAGGTGCCAGCCCCAAAAGGGATGCCTGGCCTCAAACCTCCCACACCGGCCCTCGCACAGCCCCACTCGCATTGGGGCTGCGGGCTCGCCTAGCCGCGCAAGGCCTCAACATAGAGTCTCACGTCACTCTCGGCAAAAATTGACGTCCACGCTCCAAACTGTAAACGTCGAGCCCCTGCTCCCAGGCCAAAGGTGCCAGCCCCAAAAGGGATGCCTGGCCTCAAACCTCCCACACCGGCCCTCGCACAGCCCCACTCGCTCTGGGGCTGCGGGCTCGCCTAGCCGCGCAAGGCCTCAACATAGAGTCTCACGTCACTCTCGGCAAAAATTGACGTCCACGCTCCAAACTGTAAACGTCGAGCCCCTGCTCCCAGGCCAAAGGTGCCAGCCCCAAAAGGGATGCCTGGCCTCAAACCTCCCACACCGGCCCTCGCACAGCCCCACTCGCATTGGGGCTGCGGGCTCGCCTAGCCCGCAAGGCTCAACATAGAGCCTCACGTCCCTCTCCACCAAAATCACGTCCACACTCCAAACTGTAAACGTCGAGCCCTGCTCCCAGGCCAAAGGTGCCAGCCCCAAAAGGGATGCCTGGCCTCAAACCTCCCACAGCGGCCCTCGCACAGCCCCACTCGCATTGGGGCTGCGGGCTCGCCTAGCCGCGCAAGGCTCAACATAGAGCCTTACGACACTCTCCACAAAAAAATCAGCGTCCACACTGAAAAATGTGAACGTCCAGCCCTGCTCCCAGGACAAAGGTGCCAGCCCCAAAACGGGTGCCTGCCCTCAAACCTCCCTCAGCGGCCCTCGCACAGCCCCACTCACATTGGGGCTGCGGGCTCGCCTAGCCCAGCAAGGCCTCAACATAGAGCCTTACGACCCTCTCCACCAAAATCAGCGTCCACACTGAAAAATGTGAACGTCCAGCCCTAGCTCCCAGGCCAAAGGTGCCAGCCCCAAAAGGGATGCCTGCCCTCAAACCTCCCACAGCGGCCCTCGCACAGCCCCACTCGCATTGGGGCTGCGGGCTCGCCTAGCCGCGCAAGGCCTCAACATAGAGTCTCACGTCACTCTCGGCAAAAATTGACGTCCACGCTCCAAACTGTAAACGTCGAGCCCCTGCTCCCAGGCCAAAGGTGCCAGCCCCAAAGGGATGCCTGGCCTCAAACCTCCCACCGGCCCTCGCACAGCCCCACTCGCATTGGGGCTGCGGGCTCGCCTAGCCGCGCAAGGCCTCAACATAGAGTCTCACGTCACTCTCGGCAAAAATTGACGTCCACGCTCCAAACTGTAAACGTCGAGCCCCTGCTCCCAGGCCAAAGGTGCCAGCCTCAAAAGGGATGCCTGGCCTCAAACCTCCCACACCGGCCCTCGCACAGCCCCACTCGCATTGGGGCTGCGGGCTCGCCTAGCCGCGCAAGGCCTCAACATAGAGTCTCACGTCACTCTCGGCAAAAATTTACGTCCACGCTCCAAACTGTAAACGTCGAGCCCCTGCTCCCAGGCCAAAGGTGCCAGCCCCAAAAGGGATGCCTGGCCTCAAACCTCCCACACCGGCCCTCGCACAGCCCCACTCGCATTGGGGCTGCGGGCTCGCCTAGCCGCGCAAGGCCTCAACATAGAGTCTCACGTCACTCTCGGCAAAAATTGACGTCCACGCTCCAAACTGTAAACGTCGAGCCCCTGCTCCCAGGCCAAAGGTGCCAGCCCCAAAAGGGATGCCTGGCCTCAAACCTCCCACACCGGCCCTCGCACAGCCCCACTCGCATTGGGGCTGCGGGCTCGCCTAGCCGCGCAAGGCCTCAACATAGAGTCTCACGTCACTCTCGGCAAAAATTGACGTCCACGCTCCAAACTGTAAACGTCGAGCCCCTGCTCCCAGGCCAAAGGTGCCAGCCCCAAAAGGGATGCCTGGCCTCAAACCTCCCACACCGGCCCTCGCACAGCCCCACTCGCATTGGGGCTGCGGGCTCGCCTAGCCGCGCAAGGCCTCAACATAGAGTCTCACGTCACTCTCGGCAAAAATTGACGTCCACGCTCCAAACTGTAAACGTCGAGCCCCTGCTCCCAGGCCAAAGGTGCCAGCCCCAAAAGGGATGCCTGGCCTCAAACCTCCCACACCGGCCCTCGCACAGCCCCACTCGCATTGGGGCTGCGGGCTCGCCTAGCCGCGCAAGGCCTCAACATAGACTCTCACGTCACTCTCGGCAAAAATTGACGTCCACGCTCCAAACTGTAAACGTCGAGCCCCTGCTCCCAGGCCAAAGGTGCCAGCCCCAAAAGGGATGCCTGGCCTCAAACCTCCCACACCGGCCCTCGCACAGCCCCACTCGCATTGGGGCTGCGGGCTCGCCTAGCCGCGCAAGGCTTCAACATAGAGTCTCACGTCACTCTCGGCAAAAATTGACGTCCACGCTCCAAACTGTAAACGTCGAGCCCCTGCTCCCAGGCCAAAGGTGCCAGCCCCAAAAGGGATGCCTGGCCTCAAACCTCCCACACGGGCCCTCGCACAGCCCCACTCGCATTGGGGCTGCGGGCTCGCCTAGCCAGCAAGGCCTCAACATAGAGCCTTACGTCACTCTCACAAAAATTCAGCGTCCACACTCCAAAAATGTGAACGTCGAGCCCTGCTCCCAGGCCAAAGGTGCCAGCCCCAAAAGGGATGCCTGCTCTCAAACCTCCCACACTGGCCCTCGCACAGCCCCACTCGCATTGGGGCTGCGGGCTCGCCTAGCCCAGCAAGGGCTCAACATAGAGCCTTACGACCCTCTCCACCAAAATCAGCGTCCATGCTCAAAAATGTAAACGTCGCGCCCCTGCTCCCAGGCCAAAGGTGCCAGCCCCAAAACGGATGCCTGCCCTCAAACCTCCCACAGCGGCCCTCGCACAGCCCCACTCGCATTGGGGCTGCGGGCTCGCCTAGCCGCGCAAGGCCTCAACATAGAGTCTCACGTCACTCTCGGCAAAAATTGACGTCCACGCTCCAAACTGTAAACGTCGAGCCCCTGCTCCCAGGCCAAAGGTGCCAGCCCCAAAAGGGATGCCTGGCCTCAAACCTCCCACACCGGCCCTCGCACAGCCCCACTCGCATTGGGGCTGCGGGCTCGCCTAGCCGCGCAAGGCCTCAACATAGAGTCTCACGTCACTCTCGGCAAAAATTGACGTCCACGCTCCAAACTGTAAACGTCGAGCCCCTGCTCCCAGGCCAAAGGTGCCAGCCCCAAAAGGGATGCCTGGCCTCAAACCTCCCACACCGGCCCTCGCACAGCCCCACTCGCATTGGGGCTGCGGGCTCGCCTAGCCGCGCAAGGCCTCAACATAGAGTCTCACGTCACTCTCGGCAAAAATTTACGTCCACGCTCCAAACTGTAAACGTCGAGCCCCTGCTCCCAGGCCAAAGGTGCCAGCCCCAAAAGGGATGCCTGCCCTCAAACCTGCCACACCGGCCCTCGCACAGCCCCACTCGCATTGGGGCTGCGGGCTCGCCTAGCCGCGCAAGGCCTCAACATAGAGTCTCACGTCACTCTCGGCAAAAATTGACTTCCACGCTCCAAACTGTAAACGTCGAGCCCCTGCTCCCAGGCCAAAGGTGCCAGCCCCAAAAGGGATGCCTGGCCTCAAACCTCCCACACCGGCCCTCGCACAGCCCCACTCGCACTGGGGCTGCGGGCTCGCCTAGCCGCGCAAGGCCTCAACATAGAGTCTCACGTCACTCTCGGCAAAAATTGACGTCCACGCTCCAAACTGTAAACGTCGAGCCCCTGCTCCCAGGCCAAAGGTGCCAGCCCCAAAAGGGATGCCTGGCCTCAAACCTCCCACACCGGCCCTCGCACAGCCCCACTCGCATTGGGGCTGCGGGCTCGCCTAGCCGCGCAAGTCCTCAACATAGACTCTCACGTCACTCTCGGCAAAAATTGACGTCCACGCTCCAACTGTAAACGTCGAGCCCCTGCTCCCAGGCCAAAGGTGCCAGCCCAAAAGGGATGCCTGGCCTCAAACCTCCCACACCGGCCTCGCACAGCCCCACTCGCATTGGTGCTGCGGGCTCGCCTAGCCGCGCAAGGGCTCAACATAGAGTCTCACGTCACTCTCGGCAAAAATTGACGTCCACGCTCCAAACTGTAAACGTCGAGCCCCCTGCTCCCAGGCCAAAGGTGCCAGCCCCAAAGGGATGCCTGGCCTCAAACCTCCCACACCGGCCCTCGCACAGCCCCACTCGCATTGGGGCTGCGGGCGCGCCTAGCCCAGCAAGGCCTCAACATAGAGCCTCACGTCACTCTCGGCAAAAATCAGCGTCCACACTGAAAACTGTAAACGTCGAGCCCCTGCTCCCAGGCCAAAGGTGCCAGCCCCAAAAGGCATGCCTGCCCTCAAACCTCCCTCAGCGGCCCTCGCACAGCCCCACTCACATTGGGGCTGCGGGCTCGCCTAGCCCAGCAGGGCTCAACATAGAGCCTTACGACCCTCTCCACCAAAATCAGCGTCCACACTGAAAAATGTGAACGTCGCGCCCCTGCTCCCAGGCCAAAGGTGCCAGCCCCAAAAGGGATGCCTGGCCTCAAACCTCCCACACCGGCCCTCGCACACACCCACTCGCATTGGGGCTGCGGGCTCGCCTAGCCCAGCAAGGGCTCAACATAGAGCCTTACGACCCTCTCCACCAAAAATCAGCGTCCACGCTCCAAACTGTAAACGTCGCGCCCCTGCTCCCAGGCCAAAGGTGCCAGCCCCAAAAGGGATGCCTGCCCTCAAACCTCCCACAGCGGCCCTCGCACAGACCCACTCACATTGGGGCTGCGGGCTCGCCTAGCCGCGCAAGGCCTCAACATAGAGTCTCACGTCACTCTCGGCAAAAATTGACGTCCACGCTCCAAACTGTAAACGTCGAGCCCCTGCTCCCAGGCCAAAGGTGCCAGCCCCAAAAGGGATGCCTGCCTCAAACCTCCCACACCGGCCCTCGCACAGCCCCACTCGCATTGGGGGCTGCGGGCTCGCCTAGCCGCGCAAGGCCTCAACATAGAGTCTCACGTCACTCTCGGCAAAAATTTACATCCACGCTCCAAACTGTAAACGTCGAGCCCCCTGCTCCCAGGCCAAAGGTGCCAGCCCCAAAAGGGATGCCTGGCCTCAAACCTCCCACACCGTCCCTCGCACAGCCCCACTCGCATTGGGGCTGCGGGCTCGCCTAGCCCAGCAAGGCCTCAACATAGAGCCTTACGACACTCTCCACAAAAATTACGTCCACACTCCAAACTGTAAACGTCGAGCCCCTGCTCCCAGGCCAAAGGTGCCAGCCCCAAAAGGGATGCCTGCCCTCAAACCTGCCACAGCGGCCCTCGCACACCCCCACTCGCATTGGGGCTGCGGGCTCGCCTAGCCGCGCAAGGCCTCAACATAGAGCCTTACGACCCTCTCCACCAAAATCAGCGTCCACACTGAAAAATGTGAACGTCCAGCCCTAGCTCCCAGGCCAAAGGTGCCAGCCCCAAAACGGATGCCTGCCCTCAAACCTCCCCCAGCGGCCCTCGCACAGCCCCACTCGCATTGGGGCTGCGGGCTCGCCTAGCCGCGCAAGGCCTCAACATAGAGTCTCACGTCACTCTCGGCAAAAATTGACGTCCACGCTCCAAACTGTAAACGTCGAGCCCCTGCTCCCAGGCCAAAGGTGCCAGCCCCAAAAGGGATGCCTGGCCTCAAACCTCCCACACCGGCCCTCGCACAGCTCCACTCGCATTGGGGCTGCGGGCTCGCCTAGCCGCGCAAGGGCTCAACATAGACTCTCACGTCACTCTCGGCAAAAATTTACATCCAAGCTCCAAACTGTAAACGTCGAGACCCTGCTCCCAGGCCAAAGGTGCCAGCCCCAAAAGGGATGCCTGGCCTCAAACCTCCCACACCGGCCCTCGCACAGCCCCACTCGCATTGGGGCTGCGGGCTCGCCTAGCCGCGCAAGGCCTCAACATAGAGTCTCACGTCACTCTCGGCAAAAATTGACGTCCACGCTCCAAACTGTAAACGTCGAGCCCCTGCTCCCAGGCCAAAGGTGCCAGCCTCAAAAGGGATGCCTGGCCTCATACCTCCCACACCGGCCCTCGCACAGCCCCACTCGCATTGGGGGCTGCGGGCTCGCCTAGCCGCGCAAGGCCTCAACATAGACTCTCACGTCACTCTCGGCAAAAATTGACGTCCACGCTCCAAACTGTAAACGTCGAGCCCCTGCTCCCAGGCCAAAGGTGCCAGCCTCAAAAGGGATGCCTGGCCTCAAACCTCCCACACCGGCCTCGCACAGCCCCACTCGCATTGGGGCTGCGGGCTCGCCTAGCCGCGCAAGGCCTCAACATAGAGTCTCACGTCACTCTCGGCAAAAATTGACGTCCACGCTCCAAACTGTAAACGTCGAGCCCCTGCTCCCAGGCCAAAGGTGCCAGCCCCAAAAGGGATGCCTGCCTCAAACCTCCCACACCGGCCCTCGCACAGCCCCCACTCGCATTGGGGCTGCGGGCTCGCCTAGCCGCGCAAGGCCTCAACATAGAGTCTCACGTCACTCTCGGCAAAAATTGACGTCCACGCTCCAAACTGTAAACGTCGAGCCCCTGCTCCAGGCCAAAGGTGCCAGCCCCAAAAGGGATGCCTGGCCTCAAACCTCCCACACCGGCCCTCGCACAGCCCCACTCGCATGGGGGCTGCGGGCTCGCCTAGCCGCGCAAGGCCTCACCATAGAGTCTCACGTCACTCTCGGCAAAAATTGACGTCCAAGCTCCAAACTGTAAACGTCGAGCCCCTGCTCCCAGGCCAAAGGTGCCAGCCCCAAAAGGGATGCCTGGCCTCAACCTCCCACACCGGCCCTCGCACAGCCCCACTCGCATTGGGGCTGCGGGCTCGCCTAGCCGCGCAAGGCCTCAACATAGAGTCTCACGTCACTCTCGGCAAAAATTGACATCCACGCTCCAAACTGTAAACGTCGAGCCCCTGCTCCCAGGCCAAAGGTGCCAGCCCCAAAAGGGATGCCTGGCCTCAAACCTGCCACACCGGCCCTCGCACAGCCCCACTCGCATTGGGGCTGCGGGCTCGCCTAGCCGCGCAAGGGCTCAACATAGAGTCTCACGTCACTCTCGGCAAAAATTGACGTCCACGCTCCAAACTGTAAACGTCGAGCCCCTGCTCCCAGGCCAAAGGTGCCAGCCCCAAAAGGGATGCCTGGCCTCAAACCTCCCACACCGGCCCTCGCACAGCCCCACTCGCATTGGGGCTGCGGGCTCGCCTAGCCCGCAAGGGCTCAACATAGAGCCTTACGACCCTCTCCACCAAAATCAGCATCCACACTGAAAAATGTGAACGTCGAGCCCCTGCTCCCAGGCCAAAGGTGCCAGCCCCAAAACGGATGCCTGCCCTCAAACCTCCCACACCGGCCCTCGCACAGCCCCACTCGCATTGGGGCTGCGGGCTCGCCTAGCTGAGCAAGGGCTCAACATAGAGCCTTACGACCCTCTCCACCAAAAATCAGCGTCCACACTGAAAAATGTAAACGTCGAGCCCCTGCTCCCAGGCCAAAGGTGCCAGCCCCAAAAGGGATGCCTGCCCTCAAACCTCCCACAGCGGCCCTCGCACAGCCCCACTCACATTGGGGCTGCGGGCTCGCCTAGCCCAGCAAGGCTCAACATAGAGCTTACGACCCTCTCCACCAAAATCAGCGTCCACACTGAAAAATGTGAACGTCGAGCCCTAGCTCCCAGGCCAAAGGTGCCAGCCCCAAAAGGGATGCCTGGCCTCAAACCTCCCTCACCGGCCCTCGCACAGCCCCACTCGCATTGGGGCTGCGGGCTCGCCTAGCCAGCAAGGCTCAACATAGAGCCTTACGTCCCTCTCCACCAAAAATCAGCGTCCATCCTCAAAACTGTAAACGTCGCGCCCCTGCTCCCAGGCCAAAGGTGCCAGCCCCAAAACGGATGCCTGCCCTCAAACCTCCCACAGCGGCCCTCGCACAGACCCACTCGCATTGGGGCTGCGGGCTCGCCTAGCCCAGCAAGGCCTCAACATAGAGCCTTACGACACTCTCCACCAAAAATCAGCGTCCACGCTCCAAACTGTAAACGTCGAGCCCTAGCTCCCAGGCCAAAGGTGCCAGCCCCAAAACGAGTGCCTGCCCTCAAACCTCCCACACCGGCCCTCGCACAGCCCCACTCGCATTGGGGCTGCGGGCTCGCCTAGCCGCGCAAGGCCTCAACATAGAGTCTCACGTCACTCTCGGCAAAAATTGACGTCCACGCTCCAAACTGTAAACGTCGAGCCCCTGCTCCCAGGCCAAAGGTGCCAGCCTCAAAAGGGATGCCTGGCCTCAAACCTGCCACACCGGCCCTCGCACAGCCCCACTCGCATTGGGGCTGCGGGCTCGCCTAGCCGCGCAAGGCCTCAACATAGAGTCTCACGTCACTCTCGGCAAAAATTTACATCCACGCTCCAAACTGTAAACGTCGAGCCCCTGCTCCCAGGCCAAAGGTGCCAGCCCCAAAAGGGATGCCTGGCCTCAAACCTCCCACACCGGCCCTCGCACAGCCCCACTCGCATTGGGGCTGCGGGCTCGCCTAGCCGCGCAAGGCCTCAACATAGAGTCTCACGTCACTCTCGGCAAAAATTTACGTCCACGCTCCAAACTGTAAACGTCGAGCCCCTGCTCCCAGGCCAAAGGTGCCAGCCCCAAAAGGGATGCCTGGCCTCAAACCTCCCACACCGGCCCTCGCACAGCCCCACTCGCATTGGGGCTGCGGGCTCGCCTAGCCGCGCAAGGCCTCAACATAGAGTCTCACGTCACTCTCGGCAAAAAATTGACGTCCACGCTCCAAACTGTAAACGTCGAGCCCCTGCTCCCAGGCCAAAGGTGCCAGCCTCAAAAGGGATGCCTGGCCTCAAACCTCCCACACCGGCCCTCGCACAGCCCCACTCGCATTGGGGCTGCGGGCTCGCCTAGCCGCGCAAGGCCTCAACATAGAGTCTCACGTCACTCTCGGCAAAAATTGACGTCCACGCTCCAAACTGTAAACGTCGAGCCCCTGCTCCCAGGCCAAAGGTGCCAGCCTCAAAAGGGATGCCTGGCCTCAAACCTCCCACAACGGCCCTCGCACAGCCCCACTCGCATTGGGGCTGCGGGCTCGCCTAGCCGCGCAAGGCCTCAACATAGACTCTCACGTCACTCTCGGCAAAAATTGACGTCCACGCTCCAAACTGTAAACGTCGAGCCCCTGCTCCCAGGCCAAAGGTGCCAGCCTCAAAAGGGATGCCTGGCCTCAAACCTCCCCCAGCGGCCCTCGCACAGCCCCACTCGCACTGGGGCTGCGGGCTCGCCTAGCCGCGCAAGGCCTCAACATAGAGTCTCACGTCACTCTCGGCAAAAATTGACGTCCACGCTCCAAACTGTAAACGTCGAGCCCCTGCTCCCAGGCCAAAGGTGCCAGCCCCAAAAGGGATGCCTGGCCTCAAACCTCCCACACCGGCCCTCGCACAGCCCCACTCGCATTGGGGCTGCGGGCTCGCCTAGCCGCGCAAGGCCTCAACATAGAGTCTCACGTCACTCTCGGCAAAAATTGACGTCCACGCTCCAAACTGTAAACGTCGAGCCCCTGCTCCCAGGCCAAAGGTGCCAGCCCCAAAAGGGATGCCTGGCCTCAAACCTCCCACACCGGCCCTCGCACAGCCCCACTCGCATTGGGGCTGCGGGCTCGCCTAGCCCAGCAAGGCCTCAACATAGAGTCTCACGTCACTCTCGGCAAAAATTTACGTCCACGCTCCAAACTGTAAACGTCGAGCCCCTGCTCCCAGGCCAAAGGTGCCAGCCCCAAAAGGGATGCCTGGCCTCAAACCTGCCACACCGGCCCTCGCACAGCCCCACTCGCATTGGGGCTGCGGGCTCGCCTAGCCGCGCAAGGCCTCAACATAGAGTCTCACGTCACTCTCGGCAAAAATTGACATCCACGCTCCAAACTGTAAACGTCGAGCCCCTGCTCCCAGGCCAAAGGTGCCAGCCTCAAAAGGGATGCCTGGCCTCAAACCTGCCACACCGGCCCTCGCACAGCCCCACTCGCACTGGGGCTGCGGGCTCGCCTAGCCGCGCAAGGGCTCAACATAGAGTCTCACGTCACTCTCGGCAAAAATTTACATCCACGCTCCAAACTGTAAACGTCGAGCCCCTGCTCCCAGGCCAAAGGTGCCAGCCCCAAAAGGGATGCCTGGCCTCAAACCTCCCACACCGGCCCTCGCACAGCCCCACTCGCATTGGGGCTGCGGGCTCGCCTAGCCCAGCAAGGGCTCAACATAGAGCCTTACGACCCTCTCCACCAAAATCAGCGTCCACGCTGAAAAATGTGAACGTCCAGCCCTAGCTCCCAGGCCAAAGGTGCCAGCCCCAAAACGGGTGCCTGCCCTCAAACCTCCCACAGCGGCCCTCGCACACACCCACTCACATTGGGGCTGCGGGCTCGCCTAGCCGAGCAAGGCCTCAACATAGAGCCTTACGACCCTCTCCACCAAAAATCAGCGTCCACACTGAAAAATGTGAACGTCCAGCCCTAGCTCCCAGGCCAAAGGTGCCAGACCCAAAACGCATGCCTGCCCTCAAACCTCCCTCAGCGGCCCTCGCACAGCCCCACTCACATTGGGGCTGCGGGCTCGCCTAGCCCAGCAAGGGCTCAACATAGAGCCTTACGACCCACTCCACCAAAATCAGCATCCACACTGAAAAATGTGAACGTCCAGCCCTAGCTCCCAGGCCAAAGGTGCCAGCCCCAAAACACATGCCTGCCCTCAAACCTCCCACAGCGGCCCTCGCACAGATCCACTCACATTGGGGCTGCGGGCTCGCCTAGCCCAGCAAGGGCTCAACATAGAGCCTTACGACCCTCTCCACCAAAAATCAGCGTCCACACTGAAAAATGTGAACGTCCAGCCCTAGCTCCCAGGCCAAAGGTGCCAGCCCCAAAACGGGTGCCTGCCCTCAAACCTCCCTCAGCGGCCCTCGCACACCACCACTCACATTGGGGCTGCGGGCTCGCCTAGCCCAGCAAGGCCTCAACATAGAGCCTTACGACCCTCTCCACCAAAAATCAGCGTCCACACTGAAAACTGTAAACGTCCAGCCCTAGCTCCCAGGCCAAAGGTGCCAGCCCCAAAACGGATGCCTGCCCTCAAACCTCCCACAGCGGCCCTCGCACAGCCCCACTCGCATTGGGGCTGCGGGCTCGCCTAGCCGCGCAAGGCCTCAACATAGAGTCTCACGTCACTCTCGGCAAAAATTGACGTCCACGCTCCAAACTGTAAACGTCGAGCCCCTGCTCCCAGGCCAAAGGTGCCAGCCTCAAAAGGGATGCCTGGCCTCAAACCTGCCACACCGGCCCTCGCACAGCCCCACTCGCATTGGGGCTGCGGGCTCGCCTAGCCGCGCAAGGCCTCAACATAGAGTCTCACGTCACTCTCGGCAAAAATTTACATCCACGCTCCAAACTGTAAACGTCGAGACCCTGCTCCCAGGCCAAAGGTGCCAGCCCCAAAAGGGATGCCTGGCCTCAAACCTCCCACACCGGCCCTCGCACAGCCCCACTCGCATTGGGGCTGCGGGCTCGCCTAGCCGCGCAAGGCCTCAACATAGAGTCTCACGTCACTCTCGGCAAAAATTGACGTCCACGCTCCAAACTGTAAACGTCGAGCCCCTGCTCCCAGGCCAAAGGTGCCAGCCCCAAAAGGGATGCCTGGCCTCAAACCTCCCACACCGGCCTTCGCACAGCCCCACTCGCATTGGGGCTGCGGGCTCGCCTAGCCGCGCAAGGCCTCAACATAGAGTCTCACGTCACTCTCGGCAAAAATTGACGTCCACGCTCCAAACTGTAAACGTCGAGCCCCTGCTCCCAGGCCAAAGGTGCCAGCCCCAAAAGGGATGCCTGGCCTCAAACCTCCCACACCGGCCCTCGCACAGCCCCACTCGCATTGGGGCTGCGGGCTCGCCTAGCCGCGCAAGGCCTCAACATAGAGTCTCACGTCACTCTCGGCAAAAATTGACGTCCACGCTCCAAACTGTAAACGTCGAGCCCCTGCTCCCAGGCCAAAGGTGCCAGCCCCAAAAGGGATGCCTGGCCTCAAACCTCCCACACCGGCCCTCGCACAGCCCCACTCGCATTGGGGCTGCGGGCTCGCCTAGCCGCGCAAGGCCTCAACATAGAGTCTCACGTCACTCTCGGCAAAAATTGACGTCCACGCTCCAAACTGTAAACGTCGAGCCCCTGCTCCCAGGCCAAAGGTGCCAGCCCCAAAAGGGATGCCTGGCCTCAAACCTGCCACACCGGCCCTCGCACAGCCCCACTCGCATTGGGGCTGCGGGCTCGCCTAGCCGCGCAAGGCCTCAACATAGAGTCTCACGTCACTCTCGGCAAAAATTGACGTCCACGCTCCAAACTGTAAACGTCGAGCCCCTGCTCCCAGGCCAAAGGTGCCAGCCCCAAAAGGGATGCCTGGCCTCAAACCTCCCACACCGGCCCTCGCACAGCCCCACTCGCATTGGGGCTGCGGGCTCGCCTAGCCGCGCAAGGCCTCAACATAGAGTCTCACGTCACTCTCGGCAAAAATTGACATCCACGCTCCAAACTGTAAACGTCGAGCCCCTGCTCCCAGGCCAAAGGTGCCAGCCCCAAAAGGGATGCCTGGCCTCAAACCTCCCACACCGGCCCTCGCACAGCCCCACTCGCATTGGGGCTGCGGGCTCGCCTAGCCGCGCAAGGCCTCAACATAGAGCCTTACGACCCTCTCCACCAAAATCAGCATCCACACTGAAAACTGTAAACGTCGAGCCCCTGCTCCCAGGCCAAAGGTGCCAGCCCCAAAAGGGATGCCTGGCCTCAAACCTCCCACAGCGGCCCTCGCACAGCCCCACTCGCATTGGGGCTGCGGGCTCGCCTAGCCGCGCAAGGCCTCAACATAGAGCCTTACGTCCCTCTCCACAAAAATTCAGCGTCCACACTGAAAATGTGAACGTCCAGCCCTAGCTCCCAGGCCAAAGGTGCCAGCCCCAAAACGCATGCCTGCCCTCAAACCTCCCTCAGCGGCCCTCGCACAGCCCCACTCGCATTGGGGCTGCGGGCTCGCCTAGCCCAGCAAGGCCTCAACATAGAGCCTTACGACCCACTCCACCAAAAATCAGCATCCACACTGAAAAATGTGAACGTCCAGCCCCTAGCTCCCAGGCCAAAGGTGCCAGCCCCAAAAAGGATGCCTGCCCTCAAACCTCCCTCAGCGGCCCTCGCACAGACCCACTCGCATTGGGGCTGCGGGCTCGCCTAGCCCAGCAAGGGCTCAACATAGAGCCTTACGACCCTCTCCACCAAAAATCAGCGTCCACACTGAAAAATGTGAACGTCCAGCCCTAGCTCCCAGGCCAAAGGTGCCAGCCCCAAAAGGCATGCCTGCCCTCAAACCTCCCTCACCGGCCCTCGCACAGCCCCACTCGCATTGGGGCTGCGGGCTCGCCTAGCCGCGCAAGGGCTCAACATAGAGCCTTACGACACTCTCCACCAAAAATCAGCGTCCACACTGAAAACTGTGAACGTCGAGCCCTAGCTCCCAGGCCAAAGGTGCCAGCCCCAAAAGGGATGCCTGGCCTCAAACCTCCCACAGCGGCCCTCGCACAGCCCCACTCGCATTGGGGCTGCGGGCTCGCCTAGCCGCGCAAGGCCTCAACATAGAGTCTCACGTCACTCTCGGCAAAAATTGACGTCCACGCTCCAAACTGTAAACGTCGAGCCCCTGCTCCCAGGCCAAAGGTGCCAGCCCCAAAAGGGATGCCTGGCCTCAAACCTCCCACACCGGCCCTCGCACAGCCCCACTCGCATTGGGGCTGCGGGCTCGCCTAGCCGCGCAAGGCCTCAACATAGAGTCTCACGTCACTCTCGGCAAAAATTGACATCCACGCTCCAAACTGTAAACGTCGAGCCCCTGCTCCCAGGCCAAAGGTGCCAGCCCCAAAAGGGATGCCTGGCCTCAAACCTCCCACACCGGCCCTCGCACAGCCCCACTCGCATTGGGGCTGCGGGCTCGCCTAGCCGCGCAAGGCCTCAACATAGAGTCTCACGTCACTCTCGGCAAAAATTGACGTCCACGCTCCAAACTGTAAACGTCGAGCCCCTGCTCCCAGGCCAAAGGTGCCAGCCCCAAAAGGGATGCCTGGCCTCAAACCTCCCACACCGGCCCTCGCACAGCCCCACTCGCATTGGGGCTGCGGGCTCGCCTAGCCGCGCAAGGCCTCAACATAGAGTCTCACGTCACTCTCGGCAAAAATTGACGTCCACGCTCCAAACTGTAAACGTCGAGCCCCTGCTCCCAGGCCAAAGGTGCCAGCCCCAAAAGGGATGCCTGGCCTCAAACCTCCCACACCGGCCCTCGCACAGCCCCACTCGCATTGGGGCTGCGGGCTCGCCTAGCCGCGCAAGGCCTCAACATAGAGTCTCACGTCACTCTCGGCAAAAATTGACGTCCACGCTCCAAACTGTAAACGTCGAGCCCCTGCTCCCAGGCCAAAGGTGCCAGCCTCAAAAGGGATGCCTGGCCTCAAACCTCCCACACCGGCCCTCGCACAGCCCCACTCGCATTGGGGCTGCGGGCTCGCCTAGCCGCGCAAGGCCTCAACATAGAGTCTCACGTCACTCTCGGCAAAAATTGACGTCCACGCTCCAAACTGTAAACGTCGAGCCCCTGCTCCCAGGCCAAAGGTGCCAGCCCCAAAAGGGATGCCTGGCCTCAAACCTCCCACACCGGCCCTCGCACAGCCCCACTCGCATTGGGGCTGCGGGCTCGCCTAGCCGCGCAAGGCCTCAACATAGAGTCTCACGTCACTCTCGGCAAAAATTGACGTCCACGCTCCAAACTGTAAACGTCGAGCCCCTGCTCCCAGGCCAAAGGTGCCAGCCCCAAAAGGGATGCCTGGCCTCAAACCTCCCACACCGGCCCTCGCACAGCCCCACTCGCATTGGGGCTGCGGGCTCGCCTAGCCGCGCAAGGCCTCAACATAGAGTCTCACGTCACTCTCGGCAAAAATTGACGTCCACGCTCCAAACTGTAAACGTCGAGCCCCTGCTCCCAGGCCAAAGGTGCCAGCCCCAAAAGGGATGCCTGGCCTCAAACCTGCCACACCGGCCCTCGCACAGCCCCACTCGCATTGGGGCTGCGGGCTCGCCTAGCCGCGCAAGGCCTCAACATAGAGTCTCACGTCACTCTCGGCAAAAATTTACGTCCACGCTCCAAACTGTAAACGTCGAGCCCCTGCTCCCAGGCCAAAGGTGCCAGCCCCAAAAGGGATGCCTGGCCTCAAACCTCCCACACCGGCCCTCGCACAGCCCCACTCGCATTGGGGCTGCGGGCTCGCCTAGCCGCGCAAGGGCTCAACATAGAGCCTTACGACCCTCTCCACAAAAATCAGCATCCACACTGAAAACTGTGAACGTCGAGCCCTAGCTCCCAGGCCAAAGGTGCCAGCCCCAAAACGGATGCCTGCCCTCAAACCTCCCTCAGCGGCCCTCGCACAGCCCCACTCGCATTGGGGCTGCGGGCTCGCCTAGCCGAGTAAGGCCTCAACATAGAGCCTCACGACCCTCTCCACCAAAATTCAGCGTCCACACTGAAAACTGTGAACGTCCAGCCCTAGCTCCCAGGCCAAGGTGCCAGCCCCAAAAGGGATGCCTGCCCTCAAACCTCCCTCTGCGGCCCTCGCACAGCCCCACTCACATTGGGGCTGCGGGCTCGCCTAGCCGCGCAAGGGCTCAACATAGAGCCTTACGACCCTCTCCACAAAAATCAGCGTCCACACTGAAAAATGTGAACGTCGAGCCCTAGCTCCCAGGCCAAAGGTGCCAGCCCCAAAAGGGATGCCTGCCCTCAAACCTCCCACAGCGGCCCTCGCACAGCCCCACTCACATTGGGGCTGCGGGCTCGCCTAGCCCAGCAAGGCCTCAACATAGAGCCTTACGACCCTCTCCACCAAAATCAGCGTCCACACTGAAAACTGTAAACGTCCAGCCCTAGCTCCCAGGCCAAAGGTGCCAGCCCCAAAACGCATGCCTGCCCTCAAACCTCCCTCACCGGCCCTCGCACAGCCCCACTCGCATTGGGGCTGCGGGCTCGCCTAGCCGCGCAAGGCCTCAACATAGAGCCTTACGACACTCTCCACCAAAAATCAGTGTCCACACTGAAAACTGTGAACGTCCAGCCCTGCTCCCAGGCCAAAGGTGCCAGCCCCAAAACGAGTGCCTGGCCTCAAACCTCCCCCAGCGGCCCTCGCACAGCCCCACTCGCATTGGGGCTGCGGGCTCGCCTAGCCGCGCAAGGCCTCAACATAGAGTCTCACGTCACTCTCGGCAAAAATTGACGTCCACGCTCCAAACTGTAAACGTCGAGCCCCTGCTCCCAGGCCAAAGGTGCCAGCCTCAAAAGGGATGCCTGGCCTCAAACCTCCCACACCGGCCCTCGCACAGCCCCACTCGCATTGGGGCTGCGGGCTCGCCTAGCCGCGCAAGGCCTCAACATAGAGTCTCACGTCACTCTCGGCAAAAATTGACATCCACGCTCCAAACTGTAAACGTCGAGCCCCTGCTCCCAGGCCAAAGGTGCCAGCCCCAAAAGGGATGCCTGGCCTCAAACCTCCCACACCGGCCCTCGCACAGCCCCACTCGCATTGGGGCTGCGGGCTCGCCTAGCCGCGCAAGGCCTCAACATAGAGTCTCACGTCACTCTCGGCAAAAATTTACATCCACGCTCCAAACTGTAAACGTCGAGCCCCTGCTCCCAGGCCAAAGGTGCCAGCCCCAAAAGGGATGCCTGGCCTCAAACCTCCCACACCGGCCCTCGCACAGCCCCACTCGCACTGGGGCTGCGGGCTCGCCTAGCCGCGCAAGGCCTCAACATAGAGTCTCACGTCACTCTCGGCAAAAATTGACGTCCACGCTCCAAACTGTAAACGTCGAGCCCCTGCTCCCAGGCCAAAGGTGCCAGCCTCAAAAGGGATGCCTGGCCTCAAACCTCCCACACCGGCCCTCGCACAGCCCCACTCGCATTGGGGCTGCGGGCTCGCCTAGCCGCGCAAGGCCTCAACATAGAGTCTCACGTCACTCTCGGCAAAAATTGACGTCCACGCTCCAAACTGTAAACGTCGAGCCCCTGCTCCCAGGCCAAAGGTGCCAGCCCCAAAAGGGATGCCTGGCCTCAAACCTCCCACACCGGCCCTCGCACAGCCCCACTCGCATTGGGGCTGCGGGCTCGCCTAGCCGCGCAAGGCCTCAACATAGAGTCTCACGTCACTCTCGGCAAAAATTGACGTCCACGCTCCAAACTGTAAACGTCGAGCCCCTGCTCCCAGGCCAAAGGTGCCAGCCCCAAAAGGGATGCCTGGCCTCAAACCTGCCACACCGGCCCTCGCACAGCCCCACTCGCATTGGGGCTGCGGGCTCGCCTAGCCGCGCAAGGCCTCAACATAGAGTCTCACGTCACTCTCGGCAAAAATTGACGTCCACGCTCCAAACTGTAAACGTCGAGCCCCTGCTCCCAGGCCAAAGGTGCCAGCCCCAAAAGGGATGCCTGGCCTCAAACCTCCCACACCGGCCCTCGCACAGCCCCACTCGCATTGGGGCTGCGGGCTCGCCTAGCCGCGCAAGGGCTCAACATAGACTCTCACGTCACTCTCGGCAAAAATTGACGTCCACGCTCCAAACTGTAAACGTCGAGCCCCTGCTCCCAGGCCAAAGGTGCCAGCCCCAAAAGGGATGCCTGGCCTCAAACCTCCCACACCGGCCCTCGCACAGCCCCACTCGCATTGGGGCTGCGGGCTCGCCTAGCCCAGCAAGGCCTCAACATAGAGCCTTACGACCCTCTCCACAAAAATTCAGCGTCCACACTGAAAACTGTGAACGTCCAGCCCTAGCTCCCAGGCCAAAGGTGCCAGCCCCAAAACGCATGCCTGCCCTCAAACCTCCCTCAGCGGCCCTCGCACACACCCACTCACATTGGGGCTGCGGGCTCGCCTAGCCCAGCAAGGCCTCAACATAGAGCGTTACGACCCTCTCCACCAAAATCAGCGTCCACGCTAAAAAATGTGAACGTCCAGCCCTAGCTCCCAGGCCAAAGGTGCCAGCCCCAAAACGCATGCCTGCCATCAAACCTCCCTCAGCGGCCCTCGCACAGACCCACTCACATTGGGGCTGTGGGCTCGCCTAGCCCAGCAAGGGCTCAACATAGAGCCTTACGACCCTCTCCACCAAAATTCAGCGTCCACACTGAAAAATGTGAACGTCCAGCCCTAGCTCCCAGGCCAAAGGTGCCAGCCCCAAAACGCATGCCTGCCCTCAAACCTCCCTCAGCGGCCCTCGCACACACCCACTCACATTGGGGCTGCGGGCTCGCCTAGCCGCGCAAGGGCTCAACATAGAGCCTTACGTCCCTCTCCACCAAAATTCAGCGTCCACACTGAAAACTGTGAACGTCGAGCCCCTGCTCCCAGGCCAAAGGTGCCAGCCCCAAAACGGATGCCTGGCCTCAAACCTCCCCCACCGGCCCTCGCACAGCCCCACTCGCATTGGGGCTGCGGGCTCGCCTAGCCGCGCAAGGCCTCAACATAGAGTCTCACGTCACTCTCGGCAAAAATTGACGTCCACGCTCCAAACTGTAAACGTCGAGCCCCTGCTCCCAGGCCAAAGGTGCCAGCCCCAAAAGGGATGCCTGGCCTCAAACCTCCCACACCGGCCCTCGCACAGCCCCACTCGCATTGGGGCTGCGGGCTCGCCTAGCCGCGCAAGGCCTCAACATAGAGTCTCACGTCACTCTCGGCAAAAATTTACGTCCACGCTCCAAACTGTAAACGTCGAGCCCCTGCTCCCAGGCCAAAGGTGCCAGCCCCAAAAGGGATGCCTGGCCTCAAACCTCCCACACCGGCCCTCGCACAGCCCCACTCGCATTGGGGCTGCGGGCTCGCCTAGCCGCGCAAGGCCTCAACATAGAGTCTCACGTCACTCTCGGCAAAAATTTACGTCCACGCTCCAAACTGTAAACGTCGAGCCCCTGCTCCCAGGCCAAAGGTGCCAGCCCCAAAAGGGATGCCTGGCCTCAAACCTCCCACACCGGCCCTCGCACAGCCCCACTCGCATTGGGGCTGCGGGCTCGCCTAGCCGCGCAAGGCCTCAACATAGAGTCTCACGTCACTCTCGGCAAAAATTGACGTCCACGCTCCAAACTGTAAACGTCGAGCCCCTGCTCCCAGGCCAAAGGTGCCAGCCTCAAAAGGGATGCCTGGCCTCAAACCTGCCACACCGGCCCTCGCACAGCCCCACTCGCATTGGGGCTGCGGGCTCGCCTAGCCGCGCAAGGCCTCAACATAGAGTCTCACGTCACTCTCGGCAAAAATTTACGTCCACGCTCCAAACTGTAAACGTCGAGCCCCTGCTCCCAGGCCAAAGGTGCCAGCCCCAAAAGGGATGCCTGGCCTCAAACCTCCCACACCGGCCCTCGCACAGCCCCACTCGCATTGGGGCTGCGGGCTCGCCTAGCCGCGCAAGGGCTCAACATAGAGCCTTACGACCCACTCCACAAAAATCAGCGTCCACACTGAAAACTGTAAACGTCCAGCCCCTGCTCCCAGGCCAAAGGTGCCAGCCCCAAAAGGCATGCCTGGCCTCAAACCTCCCTCAGCGGCCCTCGCACAGCCCCACTCACATTGGGGCTGCGGGCTCGCCTAGCCCAGCAAGGGCTCAACATAGAGCCTTACGACACTCTCCACCAAAAATCAGCGTCCACACTGAAAAATGTGAACGTCCAGCCCCTGCTCCCAGGCCAAAGGTGCCAGACCCAAAACGCATGCCTGGCCTCAAACCTCCCTCAGCGGCCCTCGCACAGACCCACTCGCATTGGGGCTGCGGGCTCGCCTAGCCCAGCAAGGGCTCAACATAGAGCCTTACGACCCACTCCACCAAAATCAGCATCCACACTGAAAAATGTGAACGTCCAGCCCTAGCTCCCAGGCCAAAGGTGCCAGCCCCAAAACACATGCCTGCCCTCAAACCTCCCTCAGCGGCCCTCGCACAGATCCACTCACATTGGGGCTGTGGGCTCGCCTAGCCCAGCAAGGGCTCAACATAGAGCCTTACGACCCTCTCCACCAAAAATCAGCGTCCACACTGAAAAATGTGAACGTCCAGCCCTAGCTCCCAGGCCAAAGGTGCCAGCCCCAAAACGCATGCCTGCCCTCAAACCTCCCTCAGCGGATCTCGCACAGACCCACTCACATTGGGGCTGCGGGCTCGCCTAGCCCAGCAAGGGCTCAACATAGAGCCTTACGACCCTCTCCACCAAAAATCAGCGTCCACACTGAAAAATGTGAACGTCCAGCCCTAGCTCCCAGGCCAAAGGTGCCAGCCCCAAAAGGGATGCCTGGCCTCAAACCTCCCCCAGCGGCCCTCGCACAGCCCCACTCGCATTGGGGCTGCGGGCTCGCCTAGCCGCGCAAGGCCTCAACATAGAGTCTCACGTCACTCTCGGCAAAAATTGACGTCCACGCTCCAAACTGTAAACGTCGAGCCCCTGCTCCCAGGCCAAAGGTGCCAGCCTCAAAAGGGATGCCTGGCCTCAAACCTGCCACACCGGCCCTCGCACAGCCCCACTCGCATTGGGGCTGCGGGCTCGCCTAGCCGCGCAAGGCCTCAACATAGAGTCTCACGTCACTCTCGGCAAAAATTGACATCCACGCTCCAAACTGTAAACGTCGAGCCCCTGCTCCCAGGCCAAAGGTGCCAGCCCCAAAAGGGATGCCTGGCCTCAAACCTCCCACACCGGCCCTCGCACAGCCCCACTCGCATTGGGGCTGCGGGCTCGCCTAGCCGCGCAAGGCCTCAACATAGAGTCTCACGTCACTCTCGGCAAAAATTGACATCCAAGCTCCAAACTGTAAACGTCGAGCCCCTGCTCCCAGGCCAAAGGTGCCAGCCCCAAAAGGGATGCCTGGCCTCAAACCTCCCACACCGGCCCTCGCACAGCCCCACTCGCATTGGGGCTGCGGGCTCGCCTAGCCGCGCAAGGCCTCAACATAGAGTCTCACGTCACTCTCGGCAAAAATTGACGTCCACGCTCCAAACTGTAAACGTCGAGCCCCTGCTCCCAGGCCAAAGGTGCCAGCCTCAAAAGGGATGCCTGGCCTCAAACCTCCCACACCGGCCCTCGCACAGCCCCACTCGCATTGGGGCTGCGGGCTCGCCTAGCCGCGCAAGGCCTCAACATAGAGTCTCACGTCACTCTCGGCAAAAATTGACGTCCACGCTCCAAACTGTAAACGTCGAGCCCCTGCTCCCAGGCCAAAGGTGCCAGCCCCAAAAGGGATGCCTGGCCTCAAACCTCCCACACCGGCCCTCGCACAGCCCCACTCGCATTGGGGCTGCGGGCTCGCCTAGCCGCGCAAGGCCTCAACATAGAGTCTCACGTCACTCTCGGCAAAAATTGACGTCCACGCTCCAAACTGTAAACGTCGAGCCCCTGCTCCCAGGCCAAAGGTGCCAGCCCCAAAAGGGATGCCTGGCCTCAAACCTCCCACACCGGCCCTCGCACAGCCCCACTCGCATTGGGGCTGCGGGCTCGCCTAGCCGCGCAAGGCCTCAACATAGAGTCTCACGTCACTCTCGGCAAAAATTTACGTCCACGCTCCAAACTGTAAACGTCGAGCCCCTGCTCCCAGGCCAAAGGTGCCAGCCTCAAAAGGGATGCCTGGCCTCAAACCTGCCACACCGGCCCTCGCACAGCCCCACTCGCATTGGGGCTGCGGGCTCGCCTAGCCGCGCAAGGCCTCAACATAGAGTCTCACGTCACTCTCGGCAAAAATTTACGTCCACGCTCCAAACTGTAAACGTCGAGCCCCTGCTCCCAGGCCAAAGGTGCCAGCCCCAAAAGGGATGCCTGGCCTCAAACCTCCCACACCGGCCCTCGCACAGCCCCACTCGCATTGGGGCTGCGGGCTCGCCTAGCCCAGCAAGGGCTCAACATAGAGCCTTACGACCCACTCCACCAAAATCAGCATCCACACTGAAAAATGTGAACGTCCAGCCCTAGCTCCCAGGCCAAAGGTGCCAGCCCCAAAACGCATGCCTCCCCTCAAACCTCCCTCAGCGGCCCTCGCACAGCCCCACTCACATTGGGGCTGCGGGCTCGCCTAGCCGAGTAAGGGCTCAACATAGAGCCTTACGACCCTCTCCACCAAAATTCAGCGTCCACACTGAAAAATGTGAACGTCCAGCCCTAGCTCCCAGGCCAAAGGTGCCAGACCCAAAACGCATGCCTGCCCTCAAACCTCCCTCTGCGGCCCTCGCACAGACCCACTCACATTGGGGCTGCGGGCTCGCCTAGCCCAGCAAGGGCTCAACATAGAGCCTTACGACCCACTCCACCAAAATCAGCATCCACACTGAAAAATGTGAACGTCCAGCCCTAGCTCCCAGGCCAAAGGTGCCAGCCCCAAAACACATGCCTGCCCTCAAACCTCCCTCAGCGGCCCTCGCACAGATCCACTCACATTGGGGCTGTGGGCTCGCCTAGCCCAGCAAGGGCTCAACATAGAGCCTTACGACCCTCTCCACCAAAAATCAGCGTCCACACTGAAAAATGTGAACGTCCAGCCCTAGCTCCCAGGCCAAAGGTGCCAGCCCCAAAACGCATGCCTGCCCTCAAACCTCCCTCAGCGGCCCTCGCACAGACCCACTCACATTGGGGCTGCGGGCTCGCCTAGCCCAGCAAGGGCTCAACATAGAGCCTTACGACCCTCTCCACCAAAAATCAGCGTCCACACTGAAAAATGTGAACGTCCAGCCCTAGCTCCCAGGCCAAAGGTGCCAGCCCCAAAACGAGTGCCTGCCCTCAAACCTCCCCCAGCGGCCCTCGCACAGCCCCACTCGCATTGGGGCTGCGGGCTCGCCTAGCCGCGCAAGGCCTCAACATAGAGTCTCACGTCACTCTCGGCAAAAATTGACGTCCACGCTCCAAACTGTAAACGTCGAGCCCCTGCTCCCAGGCCAAAGGTGCCAGCCTCAAAAGGGATGCCTGGCCTCAAACCTCCCACACCGGCCCTCGCACAGCCCCACTCGCATTGGGGCTGCGGGCTCGCCTAGCCGCGCAAGGCCTCAACATAGAGTCTCACGTCACTCTCGGCAAAAATTTACATCCACGCTCCAAACTGTAAACGTCGAGACCCTGCTCCCAGGCCAAAGGTGCCAGCCCCAAAAGGGATGCCTGGCCTCAAACCTCCCACACCGGCCCTCGCACAGCCCCACTCGCATTGGGGCTGCGGGCTCGCCTAGCCGCGCAAGGCCTCAACATAGAGTCTCACGTCACTCTCGGCAAAAATTTACATCCAAGCTCCAAACTGTAAACGTCGAGACCCTGCTCCCAGGCCAAAGGTGCCAGCCCCAAAAGGGATGCCTGGCCTCAAACCTCCCACACCGGCCCTCGCACAGCCCCACTCGCATTGGGGCTGCGGGCTCGCCTAGCCGCGCAAGGCCTCAACATAGAGTCTCACGTCACTCTCGGCAAAAATTGACGTCCACGCTCCAAACTGTAAACGTCGAGCCCCTGCTCCCAGGCCAAAGGTGCCAGCCTCAAAAGGGATGCCTGGCCTCAAACCTCCCACACCGGCCCTCGCACAGCCCCACTCGCATTGGGGCTGCGGGCTCGCCTAGCCGCGCAAGGCCTCAACATAGACTCTCACGTCACTCTCGGCAAAAATTGACGTCCACGCTCCAAACTGTAAACGTCGAGCCCCTGCTCCCAGGCCAAAGGTGCCAGCCTCAAAAGGGATGCCTGGCCTCAAACCTCCCACACCGGCCCTCGCACAGCCCCACTCGCATTGGGGCTGCGGGCTCGCCTAGCCGCGCAAGGCCTCAACATAGAGTCTCACGTCACTCTCGGCAAAAATTGACGTCCACGCTCCAAACTGTAAACGTCGAGCCCCTGCTCCCAGGCCAAAGGTGCCAGCCCCAAAAGGGATGCCTGGCCTCAAACCTGCCACACCGGCCCTCGCACAGCCCCACTCGCATTGGGGCTGCGGGCTCGCCTAGCCGCGCAAGGCCTCAACATAGACTCTCACGTCACTCTCGGCAAAAATTGACGTCCACGCTCCAAACTGTAAACGTCGAGCCCCTGCTCCCAGGCCAAAGGTGCCAGCCTCAAAAGGGATGCCTGGCCTCAAACCTCCCACACCGGCCCTCGCACAGCCCCACTCGCATTGGGGCTGCGGGCTCGCCTAGCCCAGCAAGGGCTCAACATAGACTCTCACGTCACTCTCGGCAAAAATTGACGTCCACGCTCCAAACTGTAAACGTCGAGCCCCTGCTCCCAGGCCAAAGGTGCCAGCCCCAAAAGGGATGCCTGGCCTCAAACCTCCCACACCGGCCCTCGCACAGCCCCACTCGCATTGGGGCTGTGGGCTCGCCTAGCCCAGCAAGGGCTCAACATAGAGCCTTACGACCCACTCCACCAAAATCAGCATCCACACTGAAAAATGTGAACGTCCAGCCCTAGCTCCCAGGCCAAAGGTGCCAGCCCCAAAACGCATGCCTGCCCTCAAACCTCCCTCAGCGGCCCTCGCACACACCCACTCACATTGGGGCTGCGGGCTCGCCTAGCCCAGCAAGGCCTCAACATAGAGCGTTACGACCCTCTCCACCAAAATCAGCGTCCACGCTAAAAAATGTGAACGTCCAGCCCTAGCTCCCAGGCCAAAGGTGCCAGCCCCAAAACGCATGCCTGCCCTCAAACCTCCCTCAGCGGCCCTCGCACAGACCCACTCACATTGGGGCTGCGGGCTCGCCTAGCCCAGCAAGGGCTCAACATAGAGCCTTACGACCCTCTCCACCAAAATTCAGCGTCCACACTGAAAAATGTGAACGTCCAGCCCTAGCTCCCAGGCCAAAGGTGCCAGCCCCAAAACGCATGCCTGCCCTCAAACCTCCCTCAGCGGCCCTCGCACACACCCACTCACATTGGGGCTGCGGGCTCGCCTAGCCCAGCAAGGGCTCAACATAGAGCCTTACGACCCTCTCCACCAAAATCAGCGTCCACACTGAAAAATGTGAACGTCCAGCCCTAGCTCCCAGGCCAAAGGTGCCAGCCCCAAAAGGGATGCCTGGCCTCAAACCTCCCCCAGCGGCCCTCGCACAGCCCCACTCGCACTGGGGCTGCGGGCTCGCCTAGCCGCGCAAGGCCTCAACATAGAGTCTCACGTCACTCTCGGCAAAAATTGACGTCCACGCTCCAAACTGTAAACGTCGAGCCCCTGCTCCCAGGCCAAAGGTGCCAGCCCCAAAAGGGATGCCTGGCCTCAAACCTCCCACACCGGCCCTCGCACAGCCCCACTCGCATTGGGGCTGCGGGCTCGCCTAGCCGCGCAAGGCCTCAACATAGACTCTCACGTCACTCTCGGCAAAAATTTACATCCACGCTCCAAACTGTAAACGTCGAGACCCTGCTCCCAGGCCAAAGGTGCCAGCCCGAAAAGGGATGCCTGGCCTCAAACCTCCCACACCGGCCCTCGCACAGCCCCACTCGCATTGGGGCTGCGGGCTCGCCTAGCCGCGCAAGGCCTCAACATAGAGTCTCACGTCACTCTCGGCAAAAATTTACATCCACGCTCCAAACTGTAAACGTCGAGCCCCTGCTCCCAGGCCAAAGGTGCCAGCCCCAAAAGGGATGCCTGGCCTCAAACCTCCCACACCGGCCCTCGCACAGCCCCACTCGCATTGGGGCTGCGGGCTCGCCTAGCCGCGCAAGGCCTCAACATAGAGTCTCACGTCACTCTCGGCAAAAATTGACATCCACGCTCCAAACTGTAAACGTCGAGCCCCTGCTCCCAGGCCAAAGGTGCCAGCCTCAAAAGGGATGCCTGGCCTCAAACCTCCCACACCGGCCCTCGCACAGCCCCACTCGCACTGGGGCTGCGGGCTCGCCTAGCCGCGCAAGGGCTCAACATAGAGTCTCACGTCACTCTCGGCAAAAATTTACATCCACGCTCCAAACTGTAAACGTCGAGCCCCTGCTCCCAGGCCAAAGGTGCCAGCCCCAAAAGGGATGCCTGGCCTCAAACCTCCCACACCGGCCCTCGCACAGCCCCACTCGCATTGGGGCTGCGGGCTCGCCTAGCCGCGCAAGGCCTCAACATACACTCTCACGTCACTCTCGGCAAAAATTTACATCCACGCTCCAAACTGTAAACGTCGAGCCCCTGCTCCCAGGCCAAAGGTGCCAGCCTCAAAAGGGATGCCTGGCCTCAAACCTCCCACACCGGCCCTCGCACAGCCCCACTCGCATTGGGGCTGCGGGCTCGCCTAGCCGCGCAAGGCCTCAACATAGAGTCTCACGTCACTCTCGGCAAAAATTGACGTCCACGCTCCAAACTGTAAACGTCGAGCCCCTGCTCCCAGGCCAAAGGTGCCAGCCCCAAAAGGGATGCCTGGCCTCAAACCTCCCACACCAGCCCTCGCACAGCCCCACTCGCATTGGGGCTGCGGGCTCGCCTAGCCGCGCAAGGCCTCAACATAGAGTCTCACGTCACTCTCGGCAAAAATTGACGTCCACGCTCCAAACTGTAAACGTCGAGCCCCTGCTCCCAGGCCAAAGGTGCCAGCCCCAAAAGGGATGCCTGGCCTCAAACCTCCCACACCGGCCCTCGCACAGCCCCACTCGCATTGGGGCTGCGGGCTCGCCTAGCCCAGCAAGGGCTCAACATATAGCCTTATGACCCTCTCCACAAAAATTCAGCGTCCACACTGAAAAATGTGAACGTCGAGCCCTAGCTCCCAGGCCAAAGGTGCCAGCCCCAAAACGCATGCCTGCCCTCAAACCTCCCACAGCGGCCCTCGCACACACCCACTCGCATTGGGGCTGCGGGCTCGCCTAGCCCAGCAAGGCCTCAACATAGAGCCTTACGACACTCTCCACAAAAATCAGCGTCCACACTGAAAAATGTGAACGTCCAGCCCCTGCTCCCAGGCCAAAGGTGCCAGCCCCAAAACGGATGCCTGCCCTCAAACCTCCCCCACCGGCCCTCGCACAGCCCCACTCGCATTGGGGCTGCGGGCTCGCCTAGCCACGCAAGGCCTCAACATAGAGTCTCACGTCACTCTCGGCAAAAATTTACATCCACGCTCCAAACTGTAAACGTCGAGCCCCTGCTCCCAGGCCAAAGGTGCCAGCCCCAAAAGGGATGCCTGGCCTCAAACCTGCCACACCGGCCCTCGCACAGCCCCACTCGCATTGGGGCTGCGGGCTCGCCTAGCCGCGCAAGGCCTCAACATAGAGTCTCACGTCACTCTCGGCAAAAATTGACATCCACGCTCCAAACTGTAAACGTCGAGCCCCTGCTCCCAGGCCAAAGGTGCCAGCCCCAAAAGGGATGCCTGGCCTCAAACCTCCCACACCGGCCCTCGCACAGCCCCACTCGCATTGGGGCTGCGGGCTCGCCTAGCCGCGCAAGGCCTCAACATAGAGTCTCACGTCACTCTCGGCAAAAATTGACATCCACGCTCCAAACTGTAAACGTCGAGCCCCTGCTCCCAGGCCAAAGGTGCCAGCCCCAAAAGGGATGCCTGGCCTCAAACCTCCCACACCGGCCCTCGCACAGCCCCACTCGCATTGGGGCTGCGGGCTCGCCTAGCCGCGCAAGGCCTCAACATAGAGTCTCACGTCACTCTCGGCAAAAATTGACGTCCACGCTCCAAACTGTAAACGTCGAGCCCCTGCTCCCAGGCCAAAGGTGCCAGCCCCAAAAGGGATGCCTGGCCTCAAACCTCCCACACCGGCCCTCGCACAGCCCCACTCGCATTGGGGCTGCGGGCTCGCCTAGCCGCGCAAGGCCTCAACATAGAGTCTCACGTCACTCTCGGCAAAAATTGACGTCCACGCTCCAAACTGTAAACGTCGAGCCCCTGCTCCCAGGCCAAAGGTGCCAGCCCCAAAAGGGATGCCTGGCCTCAAACCTCCCACACCGGCCCTCGCACAGCCCCACTCGCATTGGGGCTGCGGGCTCGCCTAGCCGCGCAAGGCCTCAACATAGAGTCTCACGTCACTCTCGGCAAAAATTGACGTCCACGCTCCAAACTGTAAACGTCGAGCCCCTGCTCCCAGGCCAAAGGTGCCAGCCCCAAAAGGGATGCCTGGCCTCAAACCTCCCACACCGGCCCTCGCACAGCCCCACTCGCATTGGGGCTGCGGGCTCGCCTAGCCGCGCAAGGCCTCAACATAGACTCTCACGTCACTCTCGGCAAAAATTTACATCCACGCTCCAAACTGTAAACGTCGAGCCCCTGCTCCCAGGCCAAAGGTGCCAGCCTCAAAAGGGATGCCTGGCCTCAAACCTGCCACACCGGCCCTCGCACAGCCCCACTCGCATTGGGGCTGCGGGCTCGCCTAGCCGCGCAAGGGCTCAACATAGAGTCTCACGTCACTCTCGGCAAAAATTTACATCCAAGCTCCAAACTGTAAACGTCGAGCCCCTGCTCCCGGGCCAAAGGTGCCAGCCCCAAAAGGGATGCCTGGCCTCAAACCTCCCACACCGGCCCTCGCACAGCCCCACTCGCATTGGGGCTGCGGGCTCGCCTAGCCCAGCAAGGGCTCAACATAGAGCCTTACGACCCACTCCACCAAAATCAGCATCCACACTGAAAAATGTGAACGTCCAGCCCTAGCTCCCAGGCCAAAGGTGCCAGCCCCAAAACGCATGCCTGCCCTCAAACCTCCCTCAGCGGCCCTCGCACAGCCCCACTCACATTGGGGCTGCGGGCTCGCCTAGCCGAGTAAGGGCTCAACATAGAGCCTTACGACCCTCTCCACCAAAATGCAGCGTCCACACTGAAAAATGTGAACGTCCAGCCCTAGCTCCCAGGCCAAAGGTGCCAGACCCAAAACGCATGCCTGCCCTCAAACCTCCCTCTGCGGCCCTCGCACAGACCCACTCACATTGGGGCTGCGGGCTCGCCTAGCCCAGCAAGGGCTCAACATAGAGCCTTACGACCCACTCCACCAAAATCAGCATCCACACTGAAAAATGTGAACGTCCAGCCCTAGCTCCCAGGCCAAAGGTGCCAGCCCCAAAACACATGCCTGCCCTCAAACCTCCCTCAGCGGCCCTCGCACAGATCCACTCACATTGGGGCTGTGGGCTCGCCTAGCCCAGCAAGGGCTCAACATAGAGCCTTACGACCCTCTCCACCAAAAATCAGCGTCCACACTGAAAAATGTGAACGTCCAGCCCTAGCTCCCAGGCCAAAGGTGCCAGCCCCAAAACGCATGCCTGCCCTCAAACCTCCCTCAGCGGCCCTCGCACAGACCCACTCACATTGGGGCTGCGGGCTCGCCTAGCCCAGCAAGGGCTCAACATAGAGCCTTACGTCCCTCTCCACCAAAAAATCAGCGTCCACACTGAAAACTGTGAACGTCCAGCCCTAGCTCCCAGGCCAAAGGTGCCAGCCCCAAAAGGGATGCCTGCCCTCAAACCTCCCCCACCGGCCCTCGCACAGCCCCACTCGCATTGGGGCTGCGGGCTCGCCTAGCCGCGCAAGGCCTCAACATAGAGTCTCACGTCACTCTCGGCAAAAATTGACGTCCACGCTCCAAACTGTAAACGTCGAGCCCCTGCTCCCAGGCCAAAGGTGCCAGCCTCAAAAGGGATGCCTGGCCTCAAACCTCCCACACCGGCCCTCGCACAGCCCCACTCGCATTGGGGCTGCGGGCTCGCCTAGCCGCGCAAGGCCTCAACATAGAGTCTCACGTCACTCTCGGCAAAAATTGACATCCACGCTCCAAACTGTAAACGTCGAGCCCCTGCTCCCAGGCCAAAGGTGCCAGCCCCAAAAGGGATGCCTGGCCTCAAACCTCCCACACCGGCCCTCGCACAGCCCCACTCGCATTGGGGCTGCGGGCTCGCCTAGCCGCGCAAGGCCTCAACATAGAGTCTCACGTCACTCTCGGCAAAAATTGACATCCAAGCTCCAAACTGTAAACGTCGAGCCCCTGCTCCCAGGCCAAAGGTGCCAGCCCCAAAAGGGATGCCTGGCCTCAAACCTCCCACACCGGCCCTCGCACAGCCCCACTCGCATTGGGGCTGCGGGCTCGCCTAGCCGCGCAAGGCCTCAACATAGAGTCTCACGTCACTCTCGGCAAAAATTGACGTCCACGCTCCAAACTGTAAACGTCGAGCCCCTGCTCCCAGGCCAAAGGTGCCAGCCTCAAAAGGGATGCCTGGCCTCAAACCTCCCACACCGGCCCTCGCACAGCCCCACTCGCATTGGGGCTGCGGGCTCGCCTAGCCGCGCAAGGCCTCAACATAGAGTCTCACGTCACTCTCGGCAAAAATTGACGTCCACGCTCCAAACTGTAAACGTCGAGCCCCTGCTCCCAGGCCAAAGGTGCCAGCCTCAAAAGGGATGCCTGGCCTCAAACCTCCCACACCGGCCCTCGCACAGCCCCACTCGCATTGGGGCTGCGGGCTCGCCTAGCCGCGCAAGGCCTCAACATAGAGTCTCACGTCACTCTCGGCAAAAATTGACGTCCACGCTCCAAACTGTAAACGTCGAGCCCCTGCTCCCAGGCCAAAGGTGCCAGCCCCAAAAGGGATGCCTGGCCTCAAACCTCCCACACCGGCCCTCGCACAGCCCCACTCGCATTGGGGCTGCGGGCTCGCCTAGCCGCGCAAGGCCTCAACATAGACTCTCACGTCACTCTCGGCAAAAATTGACGTCCACGCTCCAAACTGTAAACGTCGAGCCCCTGCTCCCAGGCCAAAGGTGCCAGCCTCAAAAGGGATGCCTGGCCTCAAACCTCCCACACCGGCCCTCGCACAGCCCCACTCGCATTGGGGCTGCGGGCTCGCCTAGCCGCGCAAGGCCTCAACATAGAGTCTCACGTCACTCTCGGCAAAAATTGACGTCCACGCTCCAAACTGTAAACGTCGAGCCCCTGCTCCCAGGCCAAAGGTGCCAGCCCCAAAAGGGATGCCTGGCCTCAAACCTCCCACACCGGCCCTCGCACAGCCCCACTCGCATTGGGGCTGCGGGCTCGCCTAGCCCAGCAAGGGCTCAACATAGAGTCTCACGTCACTCTCGGCCAAAATCAGCCCTCACGCTCCAAACTGTAAACGTCCAGCCCCTGCTCCCAGGCCAAAGGTGCCAGCCCCAAAACGCATGCCTGGCCTCAAACCTCCCTCAGCGGCCCTCGCACAGCCCCACTCGCATTGGGGCTGCGGGCTCGCCTAGCCCAGCAAGGCCTCAACATACAGTCTTACGACCCTCTCCACCAAAAATCAGCGTCCACGCTCAAAACTGTAAACGTCCAGCCCTGCTCCCAGGCCAAAGGTGCCAGCCCCAAAACGCATGCCTGGCCTCAAACCTCCCTCAGCGGCCCTCGCACAGACCCACTCGCATTGGGGCTGCGGGCTCGCCTAGCCCAGCAAGGGCTCAACATAGAGCCTTACATCCCTCTCCACCATAAGTCAGCGTCCACACTGAAAACTGTAAACGTCCAGCCCCTGCTCCCAGGCCAAAGGTGCCAGCCCCAAAACGCATGCCTGGCCTCAAACCTCCCTTGGTGGCCCTCGCACAGCACCACTCACATTGGGGCTGCGGGCTCGCCTGTCCGAGCAAGGGCTCAACATAGAGCCTTACGACCCTCTCCACCAAAAATCAGCGTCCACGCTGAAAAATGTGAACGTCCAGCCCCTGCTCCCAGGCCAAAGGTGCCAGCCCCAAAACGAGTGCCTGGCCTCAAACCTCCCCCACCGGCCCTCGCACAGCCCCACTCGCATTGGGGCTGCGGGCTCGCCTAGCCGCGCAAGGCCTCAACATAGAGTCTCACGTCACTCTCGGCAAAAATTGACGTCCACGCTCCAAACTGTAAACGTCGAGCCCCTGCTCCCAGGCCAAAGGTGCCAGCCCCAAAAGGGATGCCTGGCCTCAAACCTCCCACACCGGCCCTCGCACAGCCCCACTCGCATTGGGGCTGCGGGCTCGCCTAGCCGCGCAAGGCCTCAACATAGACTCTCACGTCACTCTCGGCAAAAATTGACATCCACGCTCCAAACTGTAAACGTCGAGCCCCTGCTCCCAGGCCAAAGGTGCCAGCCCCAAAAGGGATGCCTGGCCTCAAACCTCCCACACCGGCCCTCGCACAGCCCCACTCGCATTGGGGCTGCGGGCTCGCCTAGCCGCGCAAGGCCTCAACATAGAGTCTCACGTCACTCTCGGCAAAAATTGACATCCAAGCTCCAAACTGTAAACGTCGAGCCCCTGCTCCCAGGCCAAAGGTGCCAGCCCCAAAAGGGATGCCTGGCCTCAAACCTCCCACACCGGCCCTCGCACAGCCCCACTCGCATTGGGGCTGCGGGCTCGCCTAGCCGCGCAAGGCCTCAACATAGAGTCTCACGTCACTCTCGGCAAAAATTGACGTCCACGCTCCAAACTGTAAACGTCGAGCCCCTGCTCCCAGGCCAAAGGTGCCAGCCTCAAAAGGGATGCCTGGCCTCAAACCTCCCACACCGGCCCTCGCACAGCCCCACTCGCATTGGGGCTGCGGGCTCGCCTAGCCGCGCAAGGCCTCAACATAGAGTCTCACGTCACTCTCGGCAAAAATTTACGTCCACGCTCCAAACTGTAAACGTCGAGCCCCTGCTCCCAGGCCAAAGGTGCCAGCCCCAAAAGGGATGCCTGGCCTCAAACCTCCCACACCGGCCCTCGCACAGCCCCACTCGCATTGGGGCTGCGGGCTCGCCTAGCCGCGCAAGGCCTCAACATAGACTCTCACGTCACTCTCGGCAAAAATTGACATCCACGCTCCAAACTGTAAACGTCGAGCCCCTGCTCCCAGGCCAAAGGTGCCAGCCTCAAAAGGGATGCCTGGCCTCAAACCTGCCACACCGGCCCTCGCACAGCCCCACTCGCATTGGGGCTGCGGGCTCGCCTAGCCGCGCAAGGCCTCAACATAGAGTCTCACGTCACTCTCGGCAAAAATTGACGTCCACGCTCCAAACTGTAAACGTCGAGCCCCTGCTCCCAGGCCAAAGGTGCCAGCCCCAAAAGGGATGCCTGGCCTCAAACCTCCCACACCGGCCCTCGCACAGCCCCACTCGCATTGGGGCTGCGGGCTCGCCTAGCCGCGCAAGGCCTCAACATAGAGTCTCACGTCACTCTCGGCAAAAATTGACGTCCACGCTCCAAACTGTAAACGTCGAGCCCCTGCTCCCAGGCCAAAGGTGCCAGCCCCAAAAGGGATGCCTGGCCTCAAACCTCCCACACCGGCCCTCGCACAGCCCCACTCGCATTGGGGCTGCGGGCTCGCCTAGCCGCGCAAGGGCTCAACATATAGCCTTATGACCCTCTCCACAAAAATTCAGCGTCCACACTGAAAACTGTGAACGTCGAGCCCTAGCTCCCAGGCCAAAGGTGCCAGCCCCCAAAACGGATGCCTGGCCTCAAACCTCCCTCAGCGGCCCTCGCACAGCCCCACTCACATTGGGGCTGCGGGCTCGCCTAGCCGCGCAAGGCCTCAACATAGAGCCTTACGACCCTCTCCACAAAAATCAGCGTCCACACTGAAAACTGTGAACGTCCAGCCCTAGCTCCCAGGCCAAAGGTGCCAGCCCCAAAACGAGTGCCTGGCCTCAAACCTCCCCCACCGGCCCTCGCACAGCCCCACTCGCATTGGGGCTGCGGGCTCGCCTAGCCGCGCAAGGCCTCAACATAGAGTCTCACGTCACTCTCGGCAAAAATTTACGTCCACGCTCCAAACTGTAAACGTCGAGCCCCTGCTCCCAGGCCAAAGGTGCCAGCCCCAAAAGGGATGCCTGCCCTCAAACCTCCCCCAGCGGCCCTCGCACAGCCCCACTCGCATTGGGGCTGCGGGCTCGCCTAGCCGCGCAAGGCCTCAACATAGAGTCTCACGTCACTCTCGGCAAAAATTGACGTCCACGCTCCAAACTGTAAACGTCGAGCCCCTGCTCCCAGGCCAAAGGTGCCAGCCCCAAAAGGGATGCCTGGCCTCAAACCTCCCACACCGGCCCTCGCACAGCCCCACTCGCATTGGGGCTGCGGGCTCGCCTAGCCGCGCAAGGCCTCAACATAGAGTCTCACGTCACTCTCGGCAAAAATTGACATCCACGCTCCAAACTGTAAACGTCGAGCCCCTGCTCCCAGGCCAAAGGTGCCAGCCCCAAAAGGGATGCCTGGCCTCAAACCTCCCACACCGGCCCTCGCACAGCCCCACTCGCATTGGGGCTGCGGGCTCGCCTAGCCGCGCAAGGCCTCAACATAGAGTCTCACGTCACTCTCGGCAAAAATTGACGTCCACGCTCCAAACTGTAAACGTCGAGCCCCTGCTCCCAGGCCAAAGGTGCCAGCCCCAAAAGGGATGCCTGGCCTCAAACCTCCCACACCGGCCCTCGCACAGCCCCACTCGCATTGGGGCTGCGGGCTCGCCTAGCCGCGCAAGGCCTCAACATAGAGTCTCACGTCACTCTCGGCAAAAATTGACGTCCACGCTCCAAACTGTAAACGTCGAGCCCCTGCTCCCAGGCCAAAGGTGCCAGCCCCAAAAGGGATGCCTGGCCTCAAACCTCCCACACCGGCCCTCGCACAGCCCCACTCGCATTGGGGCTGCGGGCTCGCCTAGCCGCGCAAGGCCTCAACATAGAGTCTCACGTCACTCTCGGCAAAAATTGACGTCCACGCTCCAAACTGTAAACGTCGAGCCCCTGCTCCCAGGCCAAAGGTGCCAGCCCCAAAAGGGATGCCTGGCCTCAAACCTCCCACACCGGCCCTCGCACAGCCCCACTCGCATTGGGGCTGCGGGCTCGCCTAGCCGCGCAAGGCCTCAACATAGAGTCTCACATCACTCTCGGCAAAAATTGACGTCCACACTCCAAACTGTAAACGTCGAGCCCCTGCTCCCAGGCCAAAGGTGCCAGCCCCAAAAGGGATGCCTGGCCTCAAACCTCCCACAGCGGCCCTCGCACAGCCCCACTCGCATTGGGGCTGCGGGCTCGCCTAGCCGCAGCAAGGGCTCAACATAGAGCCTCACGACCCTCTCCACCAAAATCAGCGTCCACACTGAAAACTGTAAACGTCGAGCCCTAGCTCCCAGGCCAAAGGTGCCAGCCCCAAAACGCATGCCTGCCCTCAAACCTCCCACAGCGGCCCTCGCACAGCCCCACTCGCATTGGGGCTGCGGGCTCGCCTAGCCGCGCAAGGCCTCAACATAGACTCTCACGTCACTCTCGGCAAAAATTGACGTCCACGCTCCAAACTGTAAACGTCGAGCCCCTGCTCCCAGGCCAAAGGTGCCAGCCCCAAAAGGGATGCCTGGCCTCAAACCTCCCACACCGGCCCTCGCACAGCCCCACTCGCATTGGGGCTGCGGGCTCGCCTAGCCGCGCAAGGCCTCAACATAGAGTCTCACGTCACTCTCGGCAAAAATTGACGTCCACGCTCCAAACTGTAAACGTCGAGCCCCTGCTCCCAGGCCAAAGGTGCCAGCCCCAAAAGGGATGCCTGGCCTCAAACCTCCCACACCGGCCCTCGCACAGCCCCACTCGCATTGGGGCTGCGGGCTCGCCTAGCCGCGCAAGGCCTCAACATAGAGTCTCACGTCACTCTCGGCAAAAATTGACGTCCACGCTCCAAACTGTAAACGTCGAGCCCCTGCTCCCAGGCCAAAGGTGCCAGCCCCAAAAGGGATGCCTGGCCTCAAACCTCCCACACCAGCCCTCGCACAGCCCCACTCGCATTGGGGCTGCGGGCTCGCCTAGCCGCGCAAGGCCTCAACATAGAGTCTCACGTCACTCTCGGCAAAAATTGACGTCCACGCTCCAAACTGTAAACGTCGAGCCCCTGCTCCCAGGCCAAAGGTGCCAGCCCCAAAAGGGATGCCTGGCCTCAAACCTCCCACACCGGCCCTCGCACAGCCCCACTCGCATTGGGGCTGCGGGCTCGCCTAGCCGCGCAAGGGCTCAACATAGAGTCTTACGTCACTCTCGGCAAAAATTGACGTCCACGCTCCAAACTGTAAACGTCGAGCCCCTGCTCCCAGGCCAAAGGTGCCAGCCCCAAAACGGATGCCTGGCCTCAAACCTCCCACACCGGCCCTCGCACAGCCCCACTCGCATTGGGGCTGCGGGCTCGCCTAGCCGCGCAAGGCCTCAACATAGAGCCTTACGTCCCTCTCCAGCATAAGTCAGCGTCCACGCTCCAAACTGTAAACGTCGAGCCCCTGCTCCCAGGCCAAAGGTGCCAGCCCCAAAAGGGATGCCTGCCCTCAAACCTCCCACAGCGGCCCTCGCACAGCCCCACTCGCATTGGGGCTGCGGGCTCGCCTAGCCGCGCAAGGCCTCAACATAGAGTCTCACGTCACTCTCGGCAAAAATTGACGTCCACGCTCCAAACTGTAAACGTCGAGCCCCTGCTCCCAGGCCAAAGGTGCCAGCCTCAAAAGGGATGCCTGGCCTCAAACCTCCCACACCGGCCCTCGCACAGCCCCACTCGCATTGGGGCTGCGGGCTCGCCTAGCCGCGCAAGGCCTCAACATAGAGTCTCACGTCACTCTCGGCAAAAATTGACGTCCACGCTCCAAACTGTAAACGTCGAGCCCCTGCTCCCAGGCCAAAGGTGCCAGCCCCAAAAGGGATGCCTGGCCTCAAACCTCCCACACCGGCCCTCGCACAGCCCCACTCGCATTGGGGCTGCGGGCTCGCCTAGCCGCGCAAGGCCTCAACATAGACTCTCACGTCACTCTCGGCAAAAATTGACGTCCACACTCCAAACTGTAAACGTCGAGCCCCTGCTCCCAGGCCAAAGGTGCCAGCCCCAAAAGGGATGCCTGGCCTCAAACCTCCCACACCGGCCCTCGCACAGCCCCACTCGCATTGGGGCTGCGGGCTCGCCTAGCCGCGCAAGGCCTCAACATAGAGTCTTACGTCACTCTCGGCAAAAATTGACGTCCACACTCCAAACTGTAAACGTCGAGCCCCTGCTCCCAGGCCAAAGGTGCCAGCCCCAAAAGGGATGCCTGGCCTCAAACCTCCCACAGCGGCCCTCGCACAGCCCCACTCGCATTGGGGCTGCGGGCTCGCCTAGCCGCGCAAGGCCTCAACATAGAGTCTCACGTCACTCTCGGCAAAAATTGACGTCCACGCTCCAAACTGTAAACGTCGAGCCCCTGCTCCCAGGCCAAAGGTGCCAGCCCCAAAAGGGATGCCTGGCCTCAAACCTGCCACACCGGCCCTCGCACAGCCCCACTCGCATTGGGGCTGCGGGCTCGCCTAGCCGCGCAAGGCCTCAACATAGAGTCTCACGTCACTCTCGGCAAAAATTGACGTCCACGCTCCAAACTGTAAACGTCGAGCCCCTGCTCCCAGGCCAAAGGTGCCAGCCCCAAAAGGGATGCCTGGCCTCAAACCTCCCACACCGGCCCTCGCACAGCCCCACTCGCATTGGGGCTGCGGGCTCGCCTAGCCGCGCAAGGCCTCAACATAGAGTCTCACGTCACTCTCGGCAAAAATTGACGTCCACGCTCCAAACTGTAAACGTCGAGCCCCTGCTCCCAGGCCAAAGGTGCCAGCCCCAAAAGGGATGCCTGGCCTCAAACCTCCCACACCGGCCCTCGCACAGCCCCACTCGCATTGGGGCTGCGGGCTCGCCTAGCCGCGCAAGGCCTCAACATAGAGTCTCACGTCACTCTCGGCAAAAATTGACGTCCACGCTCCAAACTGTAAACGTCGAGCCCCTGCTCCCAGGCCAAAGGTGCCAGCCCCAAAAGGGATGCCTGGCCTCAAACCTCCCACACCGGCCCTCGCACAGCCCCACTCGCATTGGGGCTGCGGGCTCGCCTAGCCGCGCAAGGCCTCAACATAGAGTCTCACGTCACTCTCGGCAAAAATTGACGTCCACGCTCCAAACTGTAAACGTCGAGCCCCTGCTCCCAGGCCAAAGGTGCCAGCCCCAAAAGGGATGCCTGGCCTCAAACCTCCCACACCGGCCCTCGCACAGCCCCACTCGCATTGGGGCTGCGGGCTCGCCTAGCCGCGCAAGGCCTCAACATAGAGTCTCACGTCACTCTCGGCAAAAATTGACGTCCACGCTCCAAAATGTAAACGTCGAGCCCCTGCTCCCAGGCCAAAGGTGCCAGCCCCAAAAGGGATGCCTGGCCTCAAACCTCCCACACCGGCCCTCGCACAGCCCCACTCGCATTGGGGCTGCGGGCTCGCCTAGCCGCGCAAGGCCTCAACATAGAGTCTCACGTCACTCTCGGCAAAAATTGACGTCCACGCTCCAAACTGTAAACGTCGAGCCCCTGCTCCCAGGCCAAAGGTGCCAGCCCCAAAAGGGATGCCTGGCCTCAAACCTCCCACACCGGCCCTCGCACAGCCCCACTCGCATTGGGGCTGCGGGCTCGCCTAGCCGCGCAAGGGCTCAACATAGAGCCTTACGACCCTCTCCACAAAAATCAGCGTCCACACTGAAAACTGTGAACGTCGAGCCCTAGCTCCCAGGCCAAAGGTGCCAGCCCCAAAAGGGATGCCTGCCCTCAAACCTCCCACACCGGCCCTCGCACACACCCACTCGCATTGGGGCTGCGGGCTCGCCTAGCCGAGCAAGGGCTCAACATAGAGCCTTACGACCCTCTCCACCAAAAATCAGCGTCCACGCTCCAAACTGTAAACGTCGAGCCCCTGCTCCCAGGCCAAAGGTGCCAGCCCCAAAAGGGATGCCTGGCCTCAAACCTCCCACACCGGCCCTCGCACAGCCCCACTCGCATTGGGGCTGCGGGCTCGCCTAGCCGCGCAAGGCCTCAACATAGAGTCTCACGTCACTCTCGGCAAAAATTGACGTCCACACTCCAAACTGTAAACGTCGAGCCCCTGCTCCCAGGCCAAAGGTGCCAGCCCCAAAAGGGATGCCTGGCCTCAAACCTCCCACACCGGCCCTCGCACAGCCCCACTCGCATTGGGGCTGCGGGCTCGCCTAGCCGCGCAAGGCCTCAACATAGACTCTCACGTCACTCTCGGCAAAAATTGACGTCCACGCTCCAAACTGTAAACGTCGAGCCCCTGCTCCCAGGCCAAAGGTGCCAGCCCCAAAAGGGATGCCTGGCCTCAAACCTGCCACACCGGCCCTCGCACAGCCCCACTCGCATTGGGGCTGCGGGCTCGCCTAGCCGCGCAAGGCCTCAACATAGAGTCTCACGTCACTCTCGGCAAAAATTGACGTCCAAGCTCCAAACTGTAAACGTCGAGCCCCTGCTCCCAGGCCAAAGGTGCCAGCCCCAAAAGGGATGCCTGGCCTCAAACCTCCCACACCGGCCCTCGCACAGCCCCACTCGCATTGGGGCTGCGGGCTCGCCTAGCCGCGCAAGGCCTCAACATAGAGTCTCACGTCACTCTCGGCAAAAATTGACGTCCACGCTCCAAACTGTAAACGTCGAGCCCCTGCTCCCAGGCCAAAGGTGCCAGCCCCAAAAGGGATGCCTGGCCTCAAACCTCCCACACCGGCCCTCGCACAGCCCCACTCGCATTGGGGCTGCGGGCTCGCCTAGCCGCGCAAGGCCTCAACATAGAGTCTCACGTCACTCTCGGCAAAAATTGACGTCCACGCTCCAAACTGTAAACGTCGAGCCCCTGCTCCCAGGCCAAAGGTGCCAGCCCAAAAAGGGATGCCTGGCCTCAAACCTGCCACACCGGCCCTCGCACAGCCCCACTCGCATTGGGGCTGCGGGCTCGCCTAGCCGCGCAAGGCCTCAACATAGAGTCTCACGTCACTCTCGGCAAAAATTGACGTCCACGCTCCAAACTGTAAACGTCGAGCCCCTGCTCCCAGGCCAAAGGTGCCAGCCCCAAAAGGGATGCCTGGCCTCAAACCTCCCACACCGGCCCTCGCACAGCCCCACTCGCATTGGGGCTGCGGGCTCGCCTAGCCGCGCAAGGCCTCAACATAGACTCTCACGTCACTCTCGGCAAAAATTGACGTCCACGCTCCAAACTGTAAACGTCGAGCCCCTGCTCCCAGGCCAAAGGTGCCAGCCTCAAAAGGGATGCCTGGCCTCAAACCTCCCACACCGGCCCTCGCACAGCCCCACTCGCATTGGGGCTGCGGGCTCGCCTAGCCGCGCAAGGCCTCAACATAGAGTCTCACGTCACTCTCGGCAAAAATTGACGTCCACGCTCCAAACTGTAAACGTCGAGCCCCTGCTCCCAGGCCAAAGGTGCCAGCCCCAAAAGGGATGCCTGGCCTCAAACCTGCCACACCGGCCCTCGCACAGCCCCACTCGCATTGGGGCTGCGGGCTCGCCTAGCCGCGCAAGGCCTCAACATAGAGTCTCACGTCACTCTCGGCAAAAATTGACGTCCACGCTCCAAACTGTAAACGTCGAGCCCCTGCTCCCAGGCCAAAGGTGCCAGCCCCAAAAGGGATGCCTGGCCTCAAACCTCCCACACCGGCCCTCGCACAGCCCCACTCGCATTGGGGCTGCGGGCTCGCCTAGCCGCGCAAGGCCTCAACATAGAGTCTCACGTCACTCTCGGCAAAAATTGACGTCCACGCTCCAAACTGTAAACGTCGAGCCCCTGCTCCCAGGCCAAAGGTGCCAGCCCCAAAAGGGATGCCTGGCCTCAAACCTGCCACACCGGCCCTCGCACAGCCCCACTCACATTGGGGCTGCGGGCTCGCCTAGCCGCGCAAGGCCTCAACATAGACTCTCACGTCACTCTCAGCAAAAATTGACGTCCACGCTCCAAACTGTAATCGTCGAGCCCCTGCTCCCAGGCCAAAGGTGCCAGCCCCAAAAGGGATGCCTGGCCTCAAACCTCCCACACCGGCCCTCGCACAGCCCCACTCGCATTGGGGCTGCGGGCTCGCCTAGCCGCGCAAGGCCTCAACATAGAGTCTCACGTCACTCTCGGCAAAAATTGACGTCCACGCTCCAAACTGTAAACGTCGAGCCCCTGCTCCCAGGCCAAAGGTGCCAGCCCCAAAAGGGATGCCTGGCCTCAAACCTCCCACACCGGCCCTCGCACAGCCCCACTCGCATTGGGGCTGCGGGCTCGCCTAGTCGCGCAAGGCCTCAACATAGACTCTCACGTCACTCTCGGCAAAAATTGACGTCCACGCTCCAAACTGTAAACGTCGAGCCCCTGCTCCCAGGCCAAAGGTGCCAGCCCCAAAAGGGATGCCTGGCCTCAAACCTGCCACACCGGCCCTCGCACAGCCCCACTCGCATTGGGGCTGCGGGCTCGCCTAGCCGCGCAAAGCCTCAACATAGAGTCTCACGTCACTCTCGGCAAAAATTGACGTCCACGCTCCAAACTGTAAACGTCGAGCCCCTGCTCCCAGGCCAACGGTGCCAGCCCCAAAAGGGATGCCTGGCCTCAAACCTCCCACACCGGCCCTCGCACTGCCCCACTCGCATTGGGGCTGCGGGCTCGCCTAGCCGCGCAAGGCCTCAACATAGAGTCTCACGTCACTCTCGGCAAAAATTGACGTCCACGCTCCAAACTGTAAACGTCGAGCCCCTGCTCCCAGGCCAAAGGTGCCAGCCCCAAAAGGGATGCCTGGCCTCAAACCTCCCACACCGGCCCTCGCACAGCCCCACTCGCATTGGGGCTGCGGGCTCGCCTAGCCGCGCAAGGCCTCAACATAGAGTCTCACGTCACTCTCGGCAAAAATTGACGTCCACGCTCCAAACTGTAAACGTCGAGCCCCTGCTCCCAGGCCAAAGGTGCCAGCCCCAAAAGGGATGCCTGGCCTCAAACCTCCCACACCGGCCCTCGCACAGCCCCACTCGCATTGGGGCTGCGGGCTCGCCTAGCCGCGCAAGGCCTCAACATAGAGTCTCACGTCACTCTCGGCAAAAATTGACGTCCACGCTCCAAACTGTAAACGTCGAGCCCCTGCTCCCAGGCCAAAGGTGCCAGCCCCAAAAGGGATGCCTGGCCTCAAACCTCCCACACCGGCCCTCGCACAGCCCCACTCGCATTGGGGCTGCGGGCTCGCCTAGCCGCGCAAGGCCTCAACATAGAGTCTCACGTCACTCTCGGCAAAAATTGACGTCCACGCTCCAAACTGTAAACGTCGAGCCCCTGCTCCCAGGCCAAAGGTGCCAGCCCCAAAAGGGATGCCTGGCCTCAAACCTCCCACACCGGCCCTCGCACAGCCCCACTCGCATTGGGGCTGCGGGCTCGCCTAGCCGCGCAAGGCCTCAACATAGAGTCTCACGTCACTCTCGGCAAAAATTCACGTCCACGCTCCAAACTGTAAACGTCGAGCCCTGCTCCCAGGCCAAAGGTGCCAGCCCCAAAAGGGATGCCTGGCCTCAAACCTCCCACACCGGCCCTCGCACAGCCCCACTCGCATTGGGGCTGCGGGCTCGCCTAGCCCAGCAAGGGCTCAACATAGAGCCTTACGACCCTCTCCACCAAAATCAGCGTCCACACTGAAAAATGTGAACGTCCAGCCCTGCTCCCAGGCCAAAGGTGCCAGCCCCAAAACGCATGCCTGCCCTCAAACCTCCCACAGCGGCCCTCGCACACCCCCACTCACATTGGGGCTGCGGGCTCGCCTAGCCCAGCAAGGCCTCAACATAGAGCCTTACGACCCTCTCCACCAAAATCAGCGTCCACGCTGAAAAATGTGAACGTCCAGCCCTAGCTCCCAGGCCAAAGGTGCCAGCCCCAAAACGCATGCCTGCCCTCAAACCTCCCTCAGCGGCCCTCGCACACACCCACTCACATTGGGGCTGCGGGCTCGCCTAGCCCAGCAAGGGCTCAACATAGAGCCTTACGACCCTCTCCACCAAAATCAGCATCCACACTGAAAAATGTGAACGTCCAGCCCTAGCTCCCAGGCCAAAGGTGCCAGCCCCAAAACGCATGCCTGCCTCAAACCTCCCTCAGCGGCCCTCGCACACACCACTCACATTGGGGCTGCGGGCTCGCCTAGCCCAGCAAGGGCTCAACATAGAGCCTTACGACCCTCTCCACCAAAATCAGCGTCCACACTGAAAAATGTGAACGTCCAGCCCTAGCTCCCAGGCCAAAGGTGCCAGCCCCAAAACGGATGCCTGCCCTCAAACCTCCCACAGCGGCCCTCGCACAGCCCCACTCGCATTGGGGCTGCGGGCTCGCCTAGCCCAGCAAGGGCTCAACATAGAGCCTCACGACCCTCTCCACCAAAATAAACGTCCACACTCCAAAATGTAAACGTCCAGCCCTGCTCCCAGGCCAAAGGTGCCAGCCCCAAAAGGGATGCCTGCCTCAAACCTCCCACACCGGCCCTCGCACAGCCCCACTCGCATTGGGGCTGCGGGCTCGCCTAGCCGCGCAAGGCCTCAACATAGAGTCTCACGTCACTCTCGGCAAAAATTTACATCCACGCTCCAAACTGTAAACGTCGAGCCCCTGCTCCCAGGCCAAAGGTGCCAGCCCCAAAAGGGATGCCTGGCCTCAAACCTCCCACACCGGCCCTCGCACAGCCCCACTCGCATTGGGGCTGCGGGCTCGCCTAGCCGCGCAAGGCCTCAACATAGACTCTCACGTCACTCTCGGCAAAAATTTACGTCCACGCTCCAAACTGTAAACGTCGAGCCCCTGCTCCCAGGCCAAAGGTGCCAGCCCCAAAAGGGATGCCTGGCCTCAAACCTCCCACACCGGCCCTCGCACAGCCCCACTCGCATTGGGGCTGCGGGCTCGCCTAGCCGCGCAAGGCCTCAACATAGACTCTCACGTCACTCTCGGCAAAAATTGACGTCCACGCTCCAAACTGTAAACGTCGAGCCCCTGCTCCCAGGCCAAAGGTGCCAGCCCCAAAAGGGATGCCTGGCCTCAAACCTCCCACACCGGCCCTCGCACAGCCCCACTCGCATTGGGGCTGCGGGCTCGCCTAGCCGCGCAAGGCCTCAACATAGAGTCCTCACACACTCTCCAAAAATTGCGTCCACGCTCCAAAATGTAAACGTCGAGCCCTGCTCCCAGGCCAAAGGTGCCAGCCCCAAAAGGGATGCCTGGCCTCAAACCTCCCACACCGGCCCTCGCACAGCCCCACTCGCATTGGGGCTGCGGGCTCGCCTAGCCGCGCAAGGCCTCAACATAGAGTCTCACGTCACTCTCGGCAAAAATTGACGTCCACGCTCCAAACTGTAAACGTCGAGCCCCTGCTCCCAGGCCAAAGGTGCCAGCCCCAAAAGGGATGCCTGGCCTCAAACCTCCCACACCGGCCCTCGCACAGCCCCACTCGCATTGGGGCTGCGGGCTCGCCTAGCCGCGCAAGGCCTCAACATAGAGTCTCACGTCACTCTCGGCAAAAATTGACGTCCACGCTCCAAACTGTAAACGTCGAGCCCCTGCTCCCAGGCCAAAGGTGCCAGCCCCAAAAGGGATGCCTGGCCTCAAACCTCCCACACCGGCCCTCGCACAGCCCCACTCGCATTGGGGCTGCGGGCTCGCCTAGCCGCGCAAGGCCTCAACATAGAGTCTCACGTCACTCTCGGCAAAAATTGACGTCCACGCTCCAAACTGTAAACGTCGAGCCCCTGCTCCCAGGCCAAAGGTGCCAGCCCCAAAAGGGATGCCTGGCCTCAAACCTCCCACACCGGCCCTCGCACAGCCCCACTCGCACTGGGGCTGCGGGCTCGCCTCGCCGCGCAAGGCCTCAACATAGAGTCTCACGTCACTCTCGGCAAAAATTGACGTCCACGCTCCAAACTGTAAACGTCGAGCCCCTGCTCCCAGGCCAAAGGTGCCAGCCCCAAAAGGGATGCCTGGCCTCAAACCTCCCACACCGGCCCTCGCACAGCCCCACTCGCATTGGGGCTGCGGGCTCGCCTAGCCGCGCAAGGCCTCAACATAGAGTCTCACGTCACTCTCGGCAAAAATTGACGTCCACGCTCCAAACTGTAAACGTCGAGCCCCTGCTCCCAGGCCAAAGGTGCCAGCCCCAAAAGGGATGCCTGGCCTCAAACCTCCCACACCGGCCCTCGCACAGCCCCACTCGCATTGGGGCTGCGGGCTCGCCTAGCCGCGCAAGGCCTCAACATAGAGTCTCACGTCACTCTCGGCAAAAATTGACGTCCACGCTCCAAACTGTAAACGTCCAGCCCTAGCTCCCAGGCCAAAGGTGCCAGCCCCAAAAGGGATGCCTGGCCTCAAACCTCCCACACCGGCCCTCGCACAGCCCCACTCGCATTGGGGCTGCGGGCTCGCCTAGCCGCGCAAGGCCTCAACATAGAGTCTCACGTCACTCTCGGCAAAAATTGACGTCCACGCTCCAAACTGTAAACGTCGAGCCCCTGCTCCCAGGCCAAAGGTGCCAGCCCAAAAGGGATGCCTGGCCTCAAACCTCCCACACCGGCCCTCGCACAGCCCCACTCGCATTGGGGCTGCGGGCTCGCCTAGCCGCGCAAGGCCTCAACATAGAGTCTCACGTCACTCTCGGCAAAAATTGACGTCCACGCTCCAAACTGTAAACGTCGAGCCCCTGCTCCCAGGCCAAAGGTGCCAGCCCCAAAAGGGATGCCTGGCCTCAAACCTCCCACACCGGCCCTCGCACAGCCCCACTCGCATTGGGGCTGCGGGCTCGCCTAGCCCGCAAGGGCTCAACATAGAGCCTTACGTCCTCTCCACCAAAAATCAGCGTCCACGCTGAAAAATGTAAACGTCGAGCCCCTGCTCCCAGGCCAAAGGTGCCAGCCCCAAAAGGGATGCCTGGCCTCAAACCTCCCTCAGCGGCCCTCGCACAGCCCCACTCGCATTGGGGCTGCGGGCTCGCCTAGCCGCGCAAGGGCTCAACATAGAGCCTTACGACCCTCTCCACCAAAATCAGCGTCCACACTGAAAAATGTTAAACGTCCAGCCCTGCTCCCAGGCCAAAGGTGCCAGCCCCAAAACGCATGCCTGCCCTCAAACCTCCCACACCGGCCCTCGCACAGCCCCACTCGCATTGGGGCTGCGGGCTCGCCTAGCCGCGCAAGGCCTCAACATAGACTCTCACGTCACTCTCGGCAAAAATTTACGTCCACGCTCCAAACTGTAAACGTCGAGCCCCTGCTCCCAGGCCAAAGGTGCCAGCCCCAAAAGGGATGCCTGGCCTCAAACCTCCCACACGGCCCTCGCACAGCCCCACTCGCATTGGGGCTGCGGGCTCGCCTAGCCGCGCAAGGCCTCAACATAGAGTCTCACGTCACTCTCGGCAAAAATTTACGTCCACGCTCCAAACTGTAAACGTCGAGCCCTAGCTCCCAGGCCAAAGGTGCCAGCCCCAAAAGGGATGCCTGGCCTCAAACCTCCCACACCGGCCCTCGCACAGCCCCACTCGCATTGGGGCTGCGGGCTCGCCTGGCCGCGCAAGGCCTCAACATAGAGTCTCACGTCACTCTCGGCAAAAATTGACGTCCACGCTCCAAACTGTAAACGTCGAGCCCTGCTCCCAGGCCAAAGGTGCCAGCCCCAAAAGGGATGCCTGGCCTCAAACCTCCCACACCGGCCCTCGCACAGCCCCACTCGCATTGGGGCTGCGGGCTCGCCTAGCCGCGCAAGGCCTCAACATAGAGTCTCACGTCACTCTCGGCAAAAATTGACGTCCACGCTCCAAACTGTAAACGTCGAGCCCCTGCTCCCAGGCCAAAGGTGCCAGCCCCAAAAGGGATGCCTGGCCTCAAACCTCCCACACCGGCCCTCGCACAGCCCCACTCGCATTGGGGCTGCGGGCTCGCCTAGCCGCGCAAGGCCTCAACATAGAGTCTCACGTCACTCTCGGCAAAAATTTACGTCCACGCTCCAAACTGTAAACGTCGAGCCCCTGCTCCCAGGCCAAAGGTGCCAGCCCCAAAAGGGATGCCTGGCCTCAAACCTCCCACACCGGCCCTCGCACAGCCCCACTCGCATTGGGGCTGCGGGCTCGCCTAGCCGCGCAAGGCCTCAACATAGACTCTCACGTCACTCTCGGCAAAAATTGACGTCCACGCTCCAAACTGTAAACGTCGAGCCCCTGCTCCCAGGCCAAAGGTGCCAGCCCCAAAAGGGATGCCTGGCCTCAAACCTCCCACACCGGCCCTCGCACAGCCCCACTCGCATTGGGGCTGCGGGCTCGCCTAGCCGCGCAAGGCCTCAACATAGACTCTCACGTCACTCTCGGCAAAAATTGACGTCCACGCTCCAAACTGTAAACGTCGAGCCCCTGCTCCCAGGCCAAAGGTGCCAGCCCCAAAAGGGATGCCTGGCCTCAAACCTCCCACACCGGCCCTCGCACAGCCCCACTCGCATTGGGGCTGCGGGCTCGCCTAGCCGCGCAAGGCCTCAACATAGAGTCTCACGTCACTCTCGGCAAAAATTGACGTCCACGCTCCAAACTGTAAACGTCGAGCCCCTGCTCCCAGGCCAAAGGTGCCAGCCCCAAAAGGGATGCCTGGCCTCAAACCTCCCACACCGGCCCTCGCACAGCCCCACTCGCATTGGGGCTGCGGGCTCGCCTAGCCGCGCAAGGCCTCAACATAGAGTCTCACGTCACTCTCGGCAAAAATTGACGTCCACGCTCCAAACTGTAAACGTCGAGCCCCTGCTCCCAGGCCAAAGGTGCCAGCCCCAAAAGGGATGCCTGGCCTCAAACCTCCCACACCGGCCCTCGCACAGCCCCACTCGCATTGGGGCTGCGGGCTCGCCTAGCCGCGCAAGGCCTCAACATAGAGTCTCACGTCACTCTCGGCAAAAATTTACATCCACGCTCCAAACTGTAAACGTCGAGCCCCTGCTCCCAGGCCAAAGGTGCCAGCCCCAAAAGGGATGCCTGGCCTCAAACCTCCCACACCGGCCCTCGCACAGCCCCACTCGCATTGGGGCTGCGGGCTCGCCTAGCCCGCAAGGCCTCAACATAGAGTCTCACGTCACTCTCGGCAAAAATTACGTCCACGCTCCAAACTGTAAACGTCGAGCCCCTGCTCCCAGGCCAAAGGTGCCAGCCCCAAAAGGGATGCCTGGCCTCAAACCTCCCACACCGGCCCTCGCACAGCCCCACTCGCATTGGGGCTGCGGGCTCGCCTAGCCGCGCAAGGCCTCAACATAGAGTCTCACGTCACTCTCGGCAAAAATTTACGTCCACGCTCCAAACTGTAAACGTCGAGCCCCTGCTCCCAGGCCAAAGGTGCCAGCCCCAAAAGGGATGCCTGGCCTCAAACCTCCCACACCGGCCCTCGCACAGCCCCACTCGCATTGGGGCTGCGGGCTCGCCTAGCCGCGCAAGGCCTCAACATAGAGTCTCACGTCACTCTCGGCAAAAATTGACGTCCACGCTCCAAACTGTAAACGTCGAGCCCCTGCTCCCAGGCCAAAGGTGCCAGCCCCAAAAGGGATGCCTGGCCTCAAACCTCCCACACCGGCCCTCGCACAGCCCCACTCGCATTGGGGCTGCGGGCTCGCCTAGCCGCGCAAGGCCTCAACATAGAGTCTCACGTCACTCTCGGCAAAAATTGACGTCCACGCTCCAAACTGTAAACGTCGAGCCCCTGCTCCCAGGCCAAAGGTGCCAGCCCCAAAAGGGATGCCTGGCCTCAAACCTCCCACACCGGCCCTCGCACAGCCCCACTCGCATTGGGGCTGCGGGCTCGCCTAGCCGCGCAAGGCCTCAACATAGAGTCTCACGTCACTCTCGGCAAAAATTGACGTCCACGCTCCAAACTGTAAACGTCGAGCCCCTGCTCCCAGGCCAAAGGTGCCAGCCCCAAAAGGGATGCCTGGCCTCAAACCTCCCACACCGGCCCTCGCACAGCCCCACTCGCATTGGGGCTGCGGGCTCGCCTAGCCGCGCAAGGCCTCAACATAGAGTCTCACGTCACTCTCGGCAAAAATTGACGTCCACGCTCCAAACTGTAAACGTCGAGCCCCTGCTCCCAGGCCAAAGGTGCCAGCCCCAAAAGGGATGCCTGGCCTCAAACCTCCCACACCGGCCCTCGCACAGCCCCACTCGCATTGGGGCTGCGGGCTCGCCTAGCCGCGCAAGGCCTCAACATAGAGTCTCACGTCACTCTCGGCAAAAAATGACGTCCACGCTCCAAACTGTAAACGTCGAGCCCCTGCTCCCAGGCCAAAGGTGCCAGCCCCAAAAGGGATGCCTGGCCTCAAACCTCCCACACCGGCCCTCGCACAGCCCCACTCGCATTGGGGCTGCGGGCTCGCCTAGCCCAGCAAGGGCTCAACATAGAGCCTTACGACCCTCTCCACCAAAATTCAGCGTCCACACTGAAAAATGTGAACGTCCAGCCCTAGCTCCCAGGCCAAAGGTGCCAGCCCCAAAAGGGATGCCTGGCCTCAAACCTCCCACAGCGGCCCTCGCACAGCCCCACTCGCATTGGGGCTGCGGGCTCGCCTAGCCGCGCAAGGGCTCAACATAGAGCCTTACGACCCTCTCCACCAAAATCAGCGTCCACACTGAAAAATGTGAACGTCCAGCCCTAGCTCCCAGGCCAAAGGTGCCAGCCCCAAAACGATGCCTGCCCTCAAACCTCCCACAGCGGCCCTCGCACAGCCCCACTCGCATTGGGGCTGCGGGCTCGCCTAGCCGCGCAAGGCCTCAACATAGAGTCTCACGTCACTCTCGGCAAAAATTTACGTCCACGCTCCAAACTGTAAACGTCGAGCCCCTGCTCCCAGGCCAAAGGTGCCAGCCCCAAAAGGGATGCCTGGCCTCAAACCTCCCACACCGGCCCTCGCACAGCCCCACTCGCATTGGGGCTGCGGGCTCGCCTAGCCGCGCAAGGCCTCAACATAGAGTCTCACGTCACTCTCGGCAAAAATTGACGTCCACGCTCCAAACTGTAAACGTCGAGCCCCTGCTCCCAGGCCAAAGGTGCCAGCCCCAAAAGGGATGCCTGGCCTCAAACCTCCCACACCGGCCCTCGCACAGCCCCACTCGCATTGGGGCTGCGGGCTCGCCTAGCCGCGCAAGGCCTCAACATAGAGTCTCACGTCACTCTCGGCAAAAATTGACGTCCACGCTCCAAACTGTAAACGTCGAGCCCTGCTCCCAGGCCAAAGGTGCCAGCCCCAAAAGGGATGCCTGGCCTCAAACCTCCCACACCGGCCCTCGCACAGCCCCACTCGCATTGGGGCTGCGGGCTCGCCTAGCCGCGCAAGGCCTCAACATAGAGTCTCACGTCACTCTCGGCAAAAATTTACATCCACGCTCCAAACTGTAAACGTCGAGCCCTGCTCCCAGGCCAAAGGTGCCAGCCCCAAAAGGGATGCCTGGCCTCAAACCTCCCACACCGGCCCTCGCACAGCCCCACTCGCATTGGGGCTGCGGGCTCGCCTAGCCGCGCAAGGCCTCAACATAGAGTCTCACGTCACTCTCGGCAAAAATTGACGTCCACGCTCCAAACTGTAAACGTCGAGCCCCTGCTCCCAGGCCAAAGGTGCCAGCCCCAAAAGGGATGCCTGGCCTCAAACCTCCCACACCGGCCCTCGCACAGCCCCACTCGCACTGGGGCTGCGGGCTCGCCTAGCCGCGCAAGGCCTCAACATAGAGTCTCACGTCACTCTCGGCAAAAATTGACGTCCACGCTCCAAACTGTAAACGTCGAGCCCCTGCTCCCAGGCCAAAGGTGCCAGCCCCAAAAGGGATGCCTGGCCTCAAACCTCCCACACCGGCCCTCGCACAGCCCCACTCGCATTGGGGCTGCGGGCTCGCCTAGCCGCGCAAGGCCTCAACATAGACTCTCACGTCACTCTCGGCAAAAATTGACGTCCACGCTCCAAACTGTAAACGTCGAGCCCCTGCTCCCAGGCCAAAGGTGCCAGCCCCAAAAGGGATGCCTGGCCTCAAACCTCCCACACCGGCCCTCGCACAGCCCCACTCGCATTGGGGCTGCGGGCTCGCCTAGCCGCGCAAGGCCTCAACATAGAGTCTCACGTCACTCTCGGCAAAAATTGACGTCCACGCTCCAAACTGTAAACGTCGAGCCCCTGCTCCCAGGCCAAAGGTGCCAGCCCCAAAAGGGATGCCTGGCCTCAAACCTCCCACACCGGCCCTCGCACAGCCCCACTCGCATTGGGGCTGCGGGCTCGCCTAGCCGCGCAAGGCCTCAACATAGAGTCTCACGTCACTCTCGGCAAAAATTGACGTCCACGCTCCAAACTGTAAACGTCGAGCCCCTGCTCCCAGGCCAAAGGTGCCAGCCCCAAAAGGGATGCCTGGCCTCAAACCTCCCACACCGGCCCTCGCACAGCCCCACTCGCATTGGGGCTGCGGGCTCGCCTAGCCGCGCAAGGCCTCAACATAGAGTCTCACGTCACTCTCGGCAAAAATTTACGTCCACGCTCCAAACTGTAAACGTCGAGCCCCTGCTCCCAGGCCAAAGGTGCCAGCCCCAAAAGGGATGCCTGGCCTCAAACCTCCCACACCGGCCCTCGCACAGCCCCACTCGCATTGGGGCTGCGGGCTCGCCTAGCCAGCAAGGGCTCAACATAGAGCCTTACGACCCTCTCCACAAAATCAGCGTCCACACTGAAAAATGTAAACGTCCAGCCCTAGCTCCCAGGCCAAAGGTGCCAGCCCCAAAAGGGATGCCTGGCCTCAAACCTCCCACAGCGGCCCTCGCACAGCCCCACTCACATTGGGGCTGCGGGCTCGCCTAGCCCAGCAAGGCCTCAACATAGAGCTTACGACCCTCTCCACCAAAATCAGCGTCCACGCTGAAAAATGTGAACGTCCAGCCCTAGCTCCCAGGCCAAAGGTGCCAGCCCCAAAACGATGCCTGCCCTCAAACCTCCCTCAGCGGCCCTCGCACAGCCCCACTCGCATTGGGGCTGCGGGCTCGCCTAGCCGCGCAAGGCTCAACATAGAGCCTTACGACCCTCTCCACCAAAATCAGCGTCCACACTGAAAAATGTGAACGTCCAGCCCTAGCTCCCAGGCCAAAGGTGCCAGCCCCAAAACGCATGCCTGCCCTCAAACCTCCCTCAGCGGCCCTCGCACACACCACTCACATTGGGGCTGCGGGCTCGCCTAGCCCAGCAAGGGCTCAACATAGAGCCTTACGACCCTCTCCACCAAAATCAGCGTCCACACTGAAAAATGTGAACGTCCAGCCCTAGCTCCCAGGCCAAAGGTGCCAGCCCCAAAACGCATGCCTGCCCTCAAACCTCCCTCAGCGGCCCTCGCACACCACCACTCACATTGGGGCTGCGGGCTCGCCTAGCCGAGCAAGGGCTCAACATAGCACCTCACGACCCTCTCCACCAAAATCAGCGTCCACGCTGAAAATGTGAACGTCCAGCCCTGCTCCCAGGCCAAAGGTGCCAGCCCCAAAACGATGCCTGCCCTCAAACCTCCCACACGGCCCTCGCACAGCCCCACTCGCATTGGGGCTGCGGGCTCGCCTAGCCGCGCAAGGCCTCAACATAGAGTCTCACGTCACTCTCGGCAAAAATTGACGTCCACGCTCCAAACTGTAAACGTCGAGCCCCTGCTCCCAGGCCAAAGGTGCCAGCCCAAAAGGGATGCCTGGCCTCAAACCTCCCACACCGGCCCTCGCACAGCCCCACTCGCATTGGGGCTGCGGGCTCGCCTAGCCGCGCAAGGCCTCAACATAGAGTCTCACGTCACTCTCGGCAAAAATTTACATCCACGCTCCAAACTGTAAACGTCGAGCCCCTGCTCCCAGGCCAAAGGTGCCAGCCCCAAAAGGGATGCCTGGCCTCAAACCTCCCACACCGGCCCTCGCACAGCCCCACTCGCATTGGGGCTGCGGGCTCGCCTAGCCGCGCAAGGCCTCAACATAGAGTCTCACGTCACTCTCGGCAAAAATTTACATCCACGCTCCAAACTGTAAACGTCGAGCCCCTGCTCCCAGGCCAAAGGTGCCAGCCCCAAAAGGGATGCCTGGCCTCAAACCTCCCACACCGGCCCTCGCACAGCCCCACTCGCATTGGGGCTGCGGGCTCGCCTAGCCGCGCAAGGCCTCAACATAGAGTCTCACGTCACTCTCGGCAAAAATTGACGTCCACGCTCCAAACTGTAAACGTCGAGCCCCTGCTCCCAGGCCAAAGGTGCCAGCCCCAAAAGGGATGCCTGGCCTCAAACCTCCCACACCGGCCCTCGCACAGCCCCACTCGCATTGGGGCTGCGGGCTCGCCTAGCCGCGCAAGGCCTCAACATAGAGTCTCACGTCACTCTCGGCAAAAATTTACGTCCACGCTCCAAACTGTAAACGTCGAGCCCCTGCTCCCAGGCCAAAGGTGCCAGCCCCAAAAGGGATGCCTGGCCTCAAACCTCCCACACCGGCCCTCGCACAGCCCCACTCGCATTGGGGCTGCGGGCTCGCCTAGCCGCGCAAGGCCTCAACATAGAGTCTCACGTCACTCTCGGCAAAAATTACGTCCACGCTCCAAACTGTAAACGTCGAGCCCCTGCTCCCAGGCCAAAGGTGCCAGCCCCAAAAGGGATGCCTGGCCTCAAACCTCCCACACCGGCCCTCGCACAGCCCCACTCGCATTGGGGCTGCGGGCTCGCCTAGCCGCGCAAGGCCTCAACATAGAGTCTCACGTCACTCTCGGCAAAAATTGACGTCCACGCTCCAAACTGTAAACGTCGAGCCCCTGCTCCCAGGCCAAAGGTGCCAGCCCCAAAAGGGATGCCTGGCCTCAAACCTCCCACACCGGCCCTCGCACAGCCCCACTCGCATTGGGGCTGCGGGCTCGCCTAGCCGCGCAAGGCCTCAACATAGAGTCTCACGTCACTCTCGGCAAAAATTGACGTCCACGCTCCAAACTGTAAACGTCGAGCCCCTGCTCCCAGGCCAAAGGTGCCAGCCCCAAAAGGGATGCCTGGCCTCAAACCTCCCACACCGGCCCTCGCACAGCCCCACTCGCATTGGGGCTGCGGGCTCGCCTAGCCGCGCAAGGCCTCAACATAGAGTCTCACGTCACTCTCGGCAAAAATTGACGTCCACTCTCCAAACTGTAAACGTCGAGCCCCTGCTCCCAGGCCAAAGGTGCCCGCCCCAAAAGGGATGCCTGGCCTCAAACCTCCCACACCGGCCCTCGCACAGCCCCACTCGCATTGGGGCTGCGGGCTCGCCTAGCCGCGCAAGGCCTCAACATAGAGTCTCACGTCACTCTCGGCAAAAATTGACGTCCACGCTCCAAACTGTAAACGTCGAGACCCTGCTCCCAGGCCAAAGGTGCCAGCCCCAAAAGGGATGCCTGGCCTCAAACCTCCCACACCGGCCCTCGCACAGCCCCACTCGCACTGGGGCTGCGGGCTCGCCTAGCCGCGCAAGGCCTCAACATAGAGTCTCACGTCACTCTCGGCAAAAATTGACGTCCACGCTCCAAACTGTAAACGTCGAGCCCCTGCTCCCAGGCCAAAGGTGCCAGCCCCAAAAGGGATGCCTGGCCTCAAACCTCCCACACCGGCCCTCGCACAGCCCCACTCGCATTGGGGCTGCGGGCTCGCCTAGCCGCGCAAGGCCTCAACATAGAGTCTCACGTCACTCTCGGCAAAAATTGACGTCCACGCTCCAAACTGTAAACGTCGAGCCCCTGCTCCCAGGCCAAAGGTGCCAGCCCCAAAAGGGATGCCTGGCCTCAAACCTCCCACACCGGCCCTCGCACAGCCCCACTCGCATTGGGGCTGCGGGCTCGCCTAGCCGCACAAGGCCTCAACATAGAGTCTCACGTCACTCTCGGCAAAAATTGACGTCCACGCTCCAAACTGTAAACGTCGAGCCCCTGCTCCCAGGCCAAAGGTGCCAGCCCCAAAAGGGATGCCTGGCCTCAAACCTCCCACACCGGCCCTCGCACAGCCCCACTCGCATTGGGGCTGCGGGCTCGCCTAGCCGAGCAAGGCCTCAACATAGAGCCTTACGACCCTCTCCACAAAATCAGCGTCCACACTGAAAAATGTGAACGTCCAGCCCTAGCTCCCAGGCCAAAGGTGCCAGCCCCAAAACGGATGCCTGCCCTCAAACCTCCCACAGCGGCCCTCGCACAGCCCCACTCGCATTGGGGCTGCGGGCTCGCCTAGCCCAGCAAGGGCTCAACATAGAGCCTTACGACCCACTCCACCAAAATCAGCATCCACACTGAAAAATGTGAACGTCCAGCCCTAGCTCCCAGGCCAAAGGTGCCAGCCCCAAAAGGGATGCCTGGCCTCAAACCTCCCACAGCGGCCCTCGCACACACCCACTCGCATTGGGGCTGCGGGCTCGCCTAGCCGAGCAAGGGCTCAACATAGAGCCTTACGTCCCTCTCCACCAAAATCAGCGTCCACGCTCCAAAATGTAAACGTCGCGCCCCTGCTCCCAGGCCAAAGGTGCCAGCCCCAAAAGGGATGCCTGGCCTCAAACCTCCCACAGCGGCCCTCGCACAGCCCCACTCGCATTGGGGCTGCGGGCTCGCCTAGCCCAGCAAGGGCTCAACATAGAGCCTTACGTCCCTCTCCACCAAAATCAGCGTCCACGCTCAAAAATGTAAACGTCGAGCCCTAGCTCCCAGGCCAAAGGTGCCAGCCCCAAAACGATGCCTGCCTCAAACCTCCCACAGCGGCCCTCGCACAGCCCCACTCGCATTGGGGCTGCGGGCTCGCCTAGCCGCGCAAGGCCTCAACATAGAGTCTCACGTCACTCTCGGCAAAAATTGACGTCCACGCTCCAAACTGTAAACGTCGAGCCCCTGCTCCCAGGCCAAAGGTGCCAGCCCCAAAAGGGATGCCTGGCCTCAAACCTCCCACACCGGCCCTCGCACAGCCCCACTCGCATTGGGGCTGCGGGCTCGCCTAGCCGCGCAAGGCCTCAACATAGAGTCTCACGTCACTCTCGGCAAAAATTTACGTCCACGCTCCAAACTGTAAACGTCGAGCCCCTGCTCCCAGGCCAAAGGTGCCAGCCCCAAAAGGGATGCCTGGCCTCAAACCTCCCACACCGGCCCTCGCACAGCCCCACTCGCATTGGGGCTGCGGGCTCGCCTAGCCGCGCAAGGCCTCAACATAGAGTCTCACGTCACTCTCGGCAAAAATTGACGTCCACGCTCCAAACTGTAAACGTCGAGCCCTGCTCCCAGGCCAAAGGTGCCAGCCCCAAAAGGGATGCCTGGCCTCAAACCTCCCACACCGGCCCTCGCACAGCCCCACTCGCATTGGGGCTGCGGGCTCGCCTAGCCGCGCAAGGCCTCAACATAGAGTCTCACGTCACTCTCGGCAAAAATTTACATCCACGCTCCAAACTGTAAACGTCGAGCCCCTGCTCCCAGGCCAAAGGTGCCAGCCCCAAAAGGGATGCCTGGCCTCAAACCTCCCACACCGGCCCTCGCACAGCCCCACTCGCATTGGGGCTGCGGGCTCGCCTAGCCGCGCAAGGCCTCAACATAGAGTCTCACGTCACTCTCGGCAAAAATTGACGTCCACGCTCCAAACTGTAAACGTCGAGCCCCTGCTCCCAGGCCAAAGGTGCCAGCCCCAAAAGGGATGCCTGGCCTCAAACCTCCCACACCGGCCCTCGCACAGCCCCACTCGCATTGGGGCTGCGGGCTCGCCTAGCCGCGCAAGGCCTCAACATAGAGTCTCACGTCACTCTCGGCAAAAATTTACGTCCACGCTCCAAACTGTAAACGTCGAGCCCCTGCTCCCAGGCCAAAGGTGCCAGCCCCAAAAGGGATGCCTGGCCTCAAACCTCCCACACCGGCCCTCGCACAGCCCCACTCGCATTGGGGCTGCGGGCTCGCCTAGCCGCGCAAGGCCTCAACATAGAGTCTCACGTCACTCTCGGCAAAAATTGACGTCCACGCTCCAAACTGTAAACGTCGAGCCCCTGCTCCCAGGCCAAAGGTGCCAGCCCCAAAAGGGATGCCTGGCCTCAAACCTCCCACACCGGCCCTCGCACAGCCCCACTCGCATTGGGGCTGCGGGCTCGCCTAGCCGCGCAAGGCCTCAACATAGAGTCTCACGTCACTCTCGGCAAAAATTGACGTCCACGCTCCAAACTGTAAACGTCGAGCCCCTGCTCCCAGGCCAAAGGTGCCAGCCCCAAAAGGGATGCCTGGCCTCAAACCTCCCACACCGGCCCTCGCACAGCCCCACTCGCATTGGGGCTGCGGGCTCGCCTAGCCGCGCAAGGCCTCAACATAGAGTCTCACGTCACTCTCGGCAAAAATTGACGTCCACGCTCCAAACTGTAAACGTCGAGCCCCTGCTCCCAGGCCAAAGGTGCCAGCCCCAAAAGGGATGCCTGGCCTCAAACCTCCCACACCGGCCCTCGCACAGCCCCACTCGCATTGGGGCTGCGGGCTCGCCTAGCCGCGCAAGGCCTCAACATAGAGTCTCACGTCACTCTCGGCAAAAATTGACGTCCACGCTCCAAACTGTAAACGTCGAGCCCCTGCTCCCAGGCCAAAGGTGCCAGCCCCAAAAGGGATGCCTGGCCTCAAACCTCCCACACCGGCCCTCGCACAGCCCCACTCGCATTGGGGCTGCGGGCTCGCCTAGCCGCGCAAGGCCTCAACATAGAGTCTCACGTCACTCTCGGCAAAAATTGACGTCCACGCTCCAAACTGTAAACGTCGAGCCCCTGCTCCCAGGCCAAAGGTGCCAGCCCCAAAAGGGATGCCTGGCCTCAAACCTCCCACACCGGCCCTCGCACAGCCCCACTCGCATTGGGGCTGCGGGCTCGCCTAGCCGCGCAAGGCCTCAACATAGAGTCTCACGTCACTCTCGGCAAAAATTGACGTCCACGCTCCAAACTGTAAACATCGAGTCCTGCTCCCAGGCCAAAGGTGCCAGCCCCAAAAGGGATGCCTGGCCTCAAACCTCCCACACCGGCCCTCGCACAGCCCCACTCGCATTGGGGCTGCGGGCTCGCCTAGCCGCGCAAGGCCTCAACATAGAGTCTCACGTCACTCTCGGCAAAAATTGACGTCCACGCTCCAAACTGTAAACGTCGAGCCCTGCTCCCAGGCCAAAGGTGCCAGCCCCAAAAGGGATGCCTGGCCTCAAACCTCCCACACCGGCCCTCGCACAGCCCCACTCGCATTGGGGCTGCGGGCTCGCCTAGCCGCGCAAGGCCTCAACATAGAGCCTTACGACCCTCTCCACCAAAATCAGCGTCCACGCTGAAAACTGTGAACGTCCAGCCCTAGCTCCCAGGCCAAAGGTGCCAGCCCCAAAAGGGATGCCTGCCCTCAAACCTCCCACAGCGGCCCTCGCACACCCCACTCACATTGGGGCTGCGGGCTCGCCTAGCCCGCAAGGGCTCAACATAGAGCCTTACGACCCACTCCACAAAAATCACATCCACACTGAAAAATGTAAACGTCCAGCCCTAGCTCCCAGGCCAAAGGTGCCAGCCCCAAAACAATGCCTGCCTCAAACCTCCCTCAGCGGCCCTCGCACACACCCACTCACATTGGGGCTGCGGGCTCGCCTAGCCCAGCAAGGGCTCAACATAGAGCCTTACGACCTCTCACCAAAAATCAGCGTCCACACTGAAAAATGTGAACGTCCAGCCCTAGCTCCCAGGCCAAAGGTGCCAGCCCCAAAACGCATGCCTGCCCTCAAACCTCCCTCAGCGGCCCTCGCACAGCCCCACTCACATTGGGGCTGCGGGCTCGCCTAGCCCAGCAAGGGCTCAACATAGAGCCTTACGACCCTCTCCACCAAAATCAGCGTCCACACTGAAAAATGTGAACGTCCAGCCCTGCTCCCAGGCCAAAGGTGCCAGCCCCAAAACGATGCCTGGCCTCAAACCTCCCCAGCGGCCCTCGCACAGCCCCACTCGCATTGGGGCTGCGGGCTCGCCTAGCCGCGCAAGGCCTCAACATAGAGTCTCACGTCACTCTCGGCAAAAATTGACGTCCACGCTCCAAACTGTAAACGTCGAGCCCCTGCTCCCAGGCCAAAGGTGCCAGCCCCAAAAGGGATGCCTGGCCTCAAACCTCCCACACCGGCCCTCGCACAGCCCCACTCGCATTGGGGCTGCGGGCTCGCCTAGCCGCGCAAGGCCTCAACATAGAGTCTCACGTCACTCTCGGCAAAAATTGACGTCCACGCTCCAAACTGTAAACGTCGAGCCCTGCTCCCAGGCCAAAGGTGCCAGCCCCAAAAGGGATGCCTGGCCTCAAACCTCCCACACCGGCCCTCGCACAGCCCCACTCGCATTGGGGCTGCGGGCTCGCCTAGCCGCGCAAGGCCTCAACATAGAGTCTCACGTCACTCTCGGCAAAAATTGACGTCCACGATCCAAACTGTAAACGTCGAGCCCCTGCTCCCAGGCCAAAGGTGCCAGCCCCAAAAGGGATGCCTGGCCTCAAACCTCCCACACCGGCCCTCGCACAGCCCCACTCGCATTGGGGCTGCGGGCTCGCCTAGCCGCGCAAGGCCTCAACATAGAGTCTCACGTCACTCTCGGCAAAAATTGACGTCCACGCTCCAAACTGTAAACGTCGAGCCCCTGCTCCCAGGCCAAAGGTGCCAGCCCCAAAAGGGATGCCTGGCCTCAAACCTCCCACACCGGCCCTCGCACAGCCCCACTCGCATTGGGGCTGCGGGCTCGCCTAGCCGCGCAAGGCCTCAACATAGAGTCTCACGTCACTCTCGGCAAAAATTGACGTCCACGCTCCAAACTGTAAACGTCGAGCCCCTGCTCCCAGGCCAAAGGTGCCAGCCCCAAAAGGGATGCCTGGCCTCAAACCTCCCACACCGGCCCTCGCACAGCCCCACTCGCATTGGGGCTGCGGGCTCGCCTAGCCGCGCAAGGCCTCAACATAGAGTCTCACGTCACTCTCGGCAAAAATTGACGTCCACGCTCCAAACTGTAAACGTCGAGCCCCTGCTCCCAGGCCAAAGGTGCCAGCCCCAAAAGGGATGCCTGGCCTCAAACCTCCCACACCGGCCCTCGCACAGCCCCACTCGCATTGGGGCTGCGGGCTCGCCTAGCCGCGCAAGGCCTCAACATAGAGTCTCACGTCACTCTCGGCAAAAATTGACGTCCACGCTCCAAACTGTAAACGTCGAGCCCCTGCTCCCAGGCCAAAGGTGCCAGCCCCAAAAGGGATGCCTGGCCTCAAACCTCCCACACCGGCCCTCGCACAGCCCCACTCGCATTGGGGCTGCGGGCTCGCCTAGCCGCGCAAGGCCTCAACATAGAGTCTCACGTCACTCTCGGCAAAAATTGACGTCCACGCTCCAAACTGTAAACGTCGAGCCCTGCTCCCAGGCCAAAGGTGCCAGCCCCAAAAGGGATGCCTGGCCTCAAACCTGCCACACCGGCCCTCGCACAGCCCCACTCGCATTGGGGCTGCGGGCTCGCCTAGCCGCGCAAGGCCTCAACATAGAGTCTCACGTCACTCTCGGCAAAAATTTACGTCCACGCTCCAAACTGTAAACGTCGAGCCCCTGCTCCCAGGCCAAAGGTGCCAGCCCCAAAAGGGATGCCTGGCCTCAAACCTCCCACACCGGCCCTCGCACAGCCCCACTCGCATTGGGGCTGCGGGCTCGCCTAGCCGCGCAAGGCCTCAACATAGAGTCTCACGTCACTCTCGGCAAAAATTGACGTCCACGCTCCAAACTGTAAACGTCGAGCCCCTGCTCCCAGGCCAAAGGTGCCAGCCCCAAAAGGGATGCCTGGCCTCAAACCTCCCACACCGGCCCTCGCACAGCCCCACTCGCATTGGGGCTGCGGGCTCGCCTAGCCGCGCAAGGCCTCAACATAGAGTCTCACGTCACTCTCGGCAAAAATTGACGTCCACGCTCCAAACTGTAAACGTCGAGCCCCTGCTCCCAGGCCAAAGGTGCCAGCCCCAAAAGGGATGCCTGGCCTCAAACCTCCCACACCGGCCCTCGCACAGCCCCACTCGCATTGGGGCTGCGGGCTCGCCTAGCCGCGCAAGGCCTCAACATAGAGTCTCACGTCACTCTCGGCAAAAATTGACGTCCACGCTCCAAACTGTAACGTCGAGCCCCTGCTCCCAGGCCAAAGGTGCCAGCCCCAAAAGGGATGCCTGGCCTCAAACCTCCCACACCGGCCCTCGCACAGCCCCACTCGCACTGGGGCTGCGGGCTCGCCTAGCCGCGCAAGGCCTCAACATAGAGTCTTACGTCACTCTCGGCAAAAATTGGACGTCCACGCTCCAAACTGTAAACGTCGAGCCCCTGCTCCCAGGCCAAAGGTGCCAGCCCCCAAAAGGGATGCCTGGCCTCAAACCTGCCACACCGGCCCTCGCACAGCCCCACTCGCATTGGGGCTGCGGGCTCGCCTAGCCCGCAAGGCCTCAACATAGAGCTCTCACGTCACTCTCGGCAAAAAGTGACATCCACGCTCCAAACTGTAAACGTCGAGCCCTAGCTCCCAGGCCAAAGGTGCCAGCCCCAAAAGGGATGCCTGGCCTCAAACCTCCCACAGCGGCCCTCGCACAGCCCCACTCGCACTGGGGCTGCGGGCTCGCCTAGCCGCGCAAGGGCTCAACATAGAGTCTTACGTCCCTCTCCACCAAAATCAGCGTCCACACTGAAAAATGTGAACGTCGAGCCCTAGCTCCCAGGCCAAAGGTGCCAGCCCCAAAAGGCATGCCTGCCCTCAAACCTCCCACAGCGGCCCTCGCACAGACCCACTCGCATTGGGGCTGCGGGCTCGCCTAGCCGCACAAGGCCTCAACATAGAGCCTCACGTCCCTCTCCACCAAAATCAGCGTCCACACTGAAAACTGTAAACGTCCAGCCCTAGCTCCCAGGCCAAAGGTGCCAGCCCCAAAACGGATGCCTGCCCTCAAACCTCCCACAGTGGCCCTCGCACAGCCCCACTCGCATTGGGGCTGCGGGCTCGCCTAGCCGCGCAAGGCCTCAACATAGAGTCTCACGTCACTCTCGGCAAAAATTGACGTCCACGCTCCAAACTGTAAACGTCGAGCCCCTGCTCCCAGGCCAAAGGTGCCAGCCCCAAAAGGGATGCCTGGCCTCAAACCTCCCACACCGGCCCTCGCACAGCCCCACTCGCATTGGGGCTGCGGGCTCGCCTAGCCGCGCAAGGCCTCAACATAGAGTCTCACGTCACTCTCGGCAAAAATTGACGTCCACGCTCCAAACTGTAAACGTCGAGCCCCTGCTCCCAGGCTAAAGGTGCCAGCCCCAAAAGGGATGCCTGGCCTCAAACCTCCCACACCGGCCCTCGCACAGCCCCACTCGCATTGGGGCTGCGGGCTCGCCTAGCCGCGCAAGGCCTCAACATAGAGTCTCACGTCACTCTCAGCAAAAATTGACGTCCACGCTCCAAACTGTAAACGTCGAGCCCCTGCTCCCAGGCCAAAGGTGCCAGCCTCAAAAGGGATGCCTGGCCTCAAACCTCCCACACCGGCCCTCGCACAGCCCCACTCGCATTGGGGCTGCGGGCTCGCCTAGCCGCGCAAGGCCTCAACATAGAGTCTCACGTCACTCTCGGCAAAAATTGACGTCCACGCTCCAAACTGTAAACGTCGAGACCCTGCTCCCAGGCCAAAGGTGCCAGCCTCAAAAGGGATGCCTGGCCTCAAACCTCCCACAACGGCCCTCGCACAGCCCCACTCGCATTGGGGCTGCGGGCTCGCCTAGCCGCGCAAGGCCTCAACATAGACTCTCACGTCACTCTCGGCAAAAATTGACATCCACGCTCCAAACTGTAAACGTCGAGCCCCTGCTCCCAGGCCAAAGGTGCCAGCCCCAAAAGGGATGCCTGGCCTCAAACCTCCCACACCGGCCCTCGCACAGCCCCACTCGCATTGGGGCTGCGGGCTCGCCTAGCCGCGCAAGGCCTCAACATAGAGTCTCACGTCACTCTCGGCAAAAATTGACGTCCACGCTCCAAACTGTAAACATCGAGCCCCTGCTCCCAGGCCAAAGGTGCCAGCCTCAAAAGGGATGCCTGGCCTCAAACCTCCCACACCGGCCCTCGCACAGCCCCACTCGCATTGGGGCTGCGGGCTCGCCTAGCCGCGCAAGGCCTCAACATAGAGTCTCACGTCACTCTCGGCAAAAATTGACGTCCACGCTCCAAACTGTAAACGTCGAGCCCCTGCTCCCAGGCCAAAGGTGCCAGCCCCAAAAGGGATGCCTGGCCTCAAACCTCCCACAACGGCCCTCGCACAGCCCCACTCGCATTGGGGCTGCGGGCTCGCCTAGCCCAGCAAGGCCTCAACATAGAGTCTCACGTCACTCTCGGCAAAAATTGACGTCCACGCTCCAAACTGTAAACGTCGAGCCCCTGCTCCCAGGCCAAAGGTGCCAGCCCCAAAAGGGATGCCTGGCCTCAAACCTCCCACACCGGCCCTCGCACACACCCACTCACATTGGGGCTGCGGGCTCGCCTAGCCCAGCAAGGCCTCAACATAGAGCGTTACGTCCCTCTCCACCAAAATCAGCGTCCACGCTGAAAACTGTGAACGTCCAGCCCTAGCTCCCAGGCCAAAGGTGCCAGCCCCAAAAGGGATGCCTGCCCTCAAACCTCCCTCAGCGGCCCTCGCACAGCCCCACTCACATTGGGGCTGCGGGCTCGCCTAGCCCAGCAAGGGCTCAACATAGAGCCTTACGACCCACTCCACCAAAATCAGCATCCACACTGAAAAATGTGAACGTCCAGCCCTAGCTCCCAGGCCAAAGGTGCCAGCCCCAAAACACATGCCTGCCCTCAAACCTCCCTCAGCGGCCCTCGCACACACCCACTCACATTGGGGCTGCGGGCTCGCCTAGCCCAGCAAGGGCTCAACATAGAGCCTTACGACCCTCTCCACCAAAATCAGCGTCCACACTGAAAAATGTGAACGTCCAGCCCTAGCTCCCAGGCCAAAGATGCCAGCCCCAAAACGCATGCCTGCCCTCAAACCTCCCACAGCGGCCCTCGCACAGACCCACTCACATTGGGGCTGCGGGCTCGCCTAGCCCACCAAGGGCTCAACATAGAGCCTTACGACCCTCTCCACCAAAATCAGCGTCCACACTGAAAAATGTGAACGTCCAGCCCTAGCTCCCAGGCCAAAGGTGCCAGCCCCAAAACGCTGCCTGCCCTCAAACCTCCCCCAGCGGCCCTCGCACAGCCCCACTCGCATTGGGGCTGCGGGCTCGCCTAGCCGCGCAAGGCCTCAACATAGACTCTCACGTCACTCTCGGCAAAAATTTACATCCACGCTCCAAACTGTAAACGTCCAGCCCCTGCTCCCAGGCCAAAGGTGCCAGCCCCAAAAGGGATGCCTGGCCTCAAACCTCCCACACCGGCCCTCGCACAGCCCCACTCGCATTGGGGCTGCGGGCTCGCCTAGCCGCGCAAGGCCTCAACATAGAGTCTCACGTCACTCTCGGCAAAAATTTACATCCACGCTCCAAACTGTAAATGTCGAGCCCCTGCTCCCAGGCCAAAGGTGCCAGCCCCAAAAGGGATGCCTGGCCTCAAACCTCCCACAACGGCCCTCGCACACACCCACTCACATTGGGGCTGCGGGCTCGCCTAGCCCAGCAAGGGCTCAACATAGAGCGTTACGACCTTCTCCACCAAAATCAGCGTCCACACTGAAAAATGTGAACGTCCAGCCCTAGCTCCCAGGCCAAAGGTGCCAGCCCCAAAAGGCATGCCTGCCCTCAAACCTCCCTCAGCGGCCCTCGCACAGCCCCACTCACATTGGGGCTGCGGGCTCGCCTAGCCCAGCAAGGCCTCAACATAGAGCCTTACGTCCCTCTCCACCAAAATTCAGCGTCCACACTGAAAAATGTGAACGTCGAGCCCTAGCTCCCAGGCCAAAGGTGCCAGCCCCAAAAGGCATGCCTGCCCTCAAACCTCCCACAGCGGCCCTCGCACAGCACCACTCGCATTGGGGCTGCGGGCTCGCCTAGCCCGCAAGGGCTCAACATAGAGCCTTACGTCACTCTCCACCAAAATCAGCGTCCACACTGAAAAATGTGAACGTCGAGCCCTAGCTCCCAGGCCAAAGGTGCCAGCCCCAAAACGGATGCCTGCCCTCAAACCTCCCCCACCGGCCCTCGCACAGCCCCACTCGCATTGGGGCTGCGGGCTCGCCTAGCCGCGCCAGGCCTCAACATAGAGTCTCACGTCACTCTCGGCAAAAATTGACGTCCACGCTCCAAACTGTAAACGTCGAGCCCCTGCTCCCAGGCCAAAGGTGCCAGCCTCAAAAGGGATGCCTGGCCTCAAACCTGCCACACCGGCCCTCGCACAGCCCCACTCGCATTGGGGCTGCGGGCTCGCCTAGCCGCGCAAGGCCTCAACATAGAGTCTCACGTCACTCTCGGCAAAAATTGACGTCCACGCTCCAAACTGTAAACGTCGAGACCCTGCTCCCAGGCCAAAGGTGCCAGCCCCAAAAGGGATGCCTGGCCTCAAACCTCCCACACCGGCCCTCGCACAGCCCCACTCGCATTGGGGCTGCGGGCTCGCCTAGCCGCGCAAGGCCTCAACATAGACTCTCACGTCACTCTCGGCAAAAATTGACGTCCACGCTCCAAACTGTAAACGTCGAGCCCCTGCTCCCAGGCCAAAGGTGCCAGCCCCAAAAGGGATGCCTGGCCTCAAACCTGCCACACCGGCCCTCGCACAGCCCCACTCGCATTGGGGCTGCGGGCTCGCCTGTCCGAGCAAGGCCTCAACATAGAGCCTTACGTCCCTCTCCACCAAAATCAGCGTCCACGCTGAAAAATGTGAACGTCCAGCCCTAGCTCCCAGGCCAAAGGTGCCAGCCCCAAAAGGGATGCCTGGCCTCAAAACTCCCACACCGGCCCTCGCACAGCCCCACTCACATTGGGGCTGCGGGCTCGCCTAGCCCAGCAAGGCCTCAACATAGAGCCTTACGACCCACTCCACCAAAATCAGCGTCCACACTGAAAAATGTGAACGTCCAGCCCTAGCTCCCAGGCCAAAGGTGCCAGCCCCAAAACACATGCCTGCCCTCAAACCTCCCACAGCGGCCCTCGCACAGACCCACTCACATTGGGGCTGCGGGCTCGCCTAGCCCAGCAAGGGCTCAACATAGAGCCTTACGACCCTCTCCACCAAAATCAGCGTCCACACTGAAAAATGTGAACGTCCAGCCCTAGCTCCCAGGCCAAAGGTGCCAGCCCCAAAACGCATGCCTGCCCTCAAACCTCCCCCAGCGGCCCTCGCACAGCCCCACTCGCACTGGGGCTGCGGGCTCGCCTAGCCGCGCAAGGCCTCAACATAGAGTCTCACGTCACTCTCGGCAAAAATTGACGTCCACGCTCCAAACTGTAAACGTCGAGCCCCTGCTCCCAGGCCAAAGGTGCCAGCCTCAAAAGGGATGCCTGGCCTCAAACCTCCCACACCGGCCCTCGCACAGCCCCACTCGCATTGGGGCTGCGGGCTCGCCTAGCCGCGCAAGGCCTCAACATATAGTCTCACGTCACTCTCGGCAAAAATTTACATCCACGCTCCAAACTGTAAACGTCCAGCCCCTGCTCCCAGGCCAAAGGTGCCAGCCCCAAAAAGGATGCCTGGCCTCAAACCTCCCACACTGGCCCTCGCACAGCCCCACTCGCATTGGGGCTGCGGGCTCGCCTAGCCGCGCAAGGCCTCAACATAGAGTCTCACGTCACTCTCGGCAAAAATTTACATCCAAGCTCCAAACTGTAAACGTCGAGCCCCTGCTCCCAGGCCAAAGGTGCCAGCCCCAAAAGGGATGCCTGGCCTCAAACCTGCCACACCGGCCCTCGCACAGCCCCACTCGCATTGGGGCTGCGGGCTCGCCTAGCCGCGCAAGGCCTCAACATAGAGTCTCACGTCACTCTCGGCAAAATTGACGTCCACGCTCCAAACTGTAAACGTCGAGCCCCTGCTCCCAGGCCAAAGGTGCCAGCCCCAAAAGGGATGCCTGGCCTCAAACCTCCCACACCGGCCCTCGCACAGCCCCACTCACATTGGGGCTGCGGGCTCGCCTAGCCCAGCAAGGCCTCAACATAGAGCGTTACGACCCTCTCCACCAAAATCAGCGTCCACGCTGAAAAATGTGAACGTCCAGCCCTAGCTCCCAGGCCAAAGGTGCCAGCCCCAAAACGCATGCCTGCCCTCAAACCTCCCTCAGCGGCCCTCGCACACACCCACTCACATTGGGGCTGCGGGCTCGCCTAGCCCAGCAAGGGCTCAACATAGAGCCTTACGACCCACTCCACCAAAATCAGCATCCACACTGAAAAATGTGAACGTCCAGCCCTAGCTCCCAGGCCAAAGGTGCCAGCCCCAAAACACATGCCTGCCCTCAAACCTCCCTCAGCGGCCCTCGCACACACCCACTCACATTGGGGCTGCGGGCTCGCCTAGCCCAGCAAGGGCTCAACATAGAGCCTTACGACCCTCTCCACCAAAATCAGCGTCCACACTGAAAAATGTGAACGTCCAGCCCTAGCTCCCAGGCCAAAGGTGCCAGCCCCAAAATGGATGCCTGCCCTCAAACCTCCCTCAGCGGCCCTCGCACAGACCCACTCACATTGGGGCTGCGGGCTCGCCTAGCCCAGCAAGGGCTCAACATAGAGCCTTACGACCCTCTCCACCAAAATCAGCGTCCACACTGAAAAATGTGAACGTCCAGCCCTAGCTCCCAGGCCAAAGGTGCCAGCCCCAAAACGAGTGCCTGCCCTCAAACCTCCCACACCGGCCCTCGCACAGCCCCACTCGCATTGGGGCTGCGGGCTCGCCTAGCCGCGCAAGGCCTCAACATAGACTCTCACGTCACTCTCGGCAAAAATTTACATCCACGCTCCAAACTGTAAACGTCGAGCCCCTGCTCCCAGGCCAAAGGTGCCAGCCCCAAAAGGGATGCCTGGCCTCAAACCTCCCACACCGGCCCTCGCACAGCCCCACTCGCATTGGGGCTGCGGGCTCGCCTAGCCGCGCAAGGCCTCAACATAGAGTCTCACGTCACTCTCGGCAAAAATTTACATCCAAGCTCCAAACTGTAAACGTCGAGCCCCTGCTCCCAGGCCAAAGGTGCCAGCCCCAAAAGGGATGCCTGGCCTCAAACCTCCCACACCGGCCCTCGCACAGCCCCACTCGCATTGGGGCTGCGGGCTCGCCTAGCCGCGCAAGGCCTCAACATAGAGTCTCACGTCACTCTCGGCAAAAATTGACGTCCACGCTCCAAACTGTAAACGTCGAGCCCCTGCTCCCAGGCCAAAGGTGCCAGCCCCAAAAGGGATGCCTGGCCTCAAACGTCCCACACCGGCCCTCGCACAGCCCCACTCGCATTGGGGCTGCGGGCTCGCCTAGCCGCGCAAGGCCTCAACATAGACTCTCACGTCACTCTCGGCAAAAATTGACGTCCACGCTCCAAACTGTAAACGTCGAGCCCCTGCTCCCAGGCCAAAGGTGCCAGCCCCAAAAGGGATGCCTGGCCTCAAACCTCCCACACCGGCCCTCGCACAGCCCCACTCGCATTGGGGCTGCGGGCTCGCCTAGCCGCGCAAGGCCTCAACATAGACTCTCACGTCACTCTCGGCAAAAATTGACGTCCACGCTCCAAACTGTAAACATCGAGCCCCTGCTCCCAGGCCAAAGGTGCCAGCCTCAAAAGGGATGCCTGGCCTCAAACCTGCCACACCGGCCCTCGCACAGCCCCACTCGCATTGGGGCTGCGGGCTCGCCTAGCCGCGCAAGGCCTCAACATAGAGTCTCACGTCACTCTCGGCAAAAATTGACGTCCACGCTCCAAACTGTAAACGTCGAGCCCCTGCTCCCAGGCCAAAGGTGCCAGCCCCAAAAGGGATGCCTGGCCTCAAACCTCCCACACCGGCCCTCGCACAGCCCCACTCGCATTGGGGCTGCGGGCTCGCCTAGCCCAGCAAGGCCTCAACATAGAGTCTCACGTCACTCTCGGCAAAAATTGACGTCCACGCTCCAAACTGTAAACGTCGAGCCCCTGCTCCCAGGCCAAAGGTGCCAGCCCCAAAAGGGATGCCTGGCCTAAAACCTCCCACACCGGCCCTCGCACACACCCACTCACATTGGGGCTGCGGGCTCGCCTAGCCCAGCAAGGCCTCAACATAGAGCGTTACGTCCCTCTCCACCAAAATCAGCGTCCACGCTGAAAAATGTGAACGTCCAGCCCTAGCTCCCAGGCCAAAGGTGCCAGCCCCAAAACGCATGCCTGCCCTCAAACCTCCCTCAGCGGCCCTCGCACACACCCACTCACATTGGGGCTGCGGGCTCGCCTAGCCCAGCAAGGGCTCAACATAGAGCCTTACGACCCACTCCACCAAAATCAGCATCCACACTGAAAAATGTGAACGTCCAGCCCTAGCTCCCAGGCCAAAGGTGCCAGCCCCAAAACACATGCCTGCCCTCAAACCTCCCTCAGCGGCCCTCGCACACACCCACTCACATTGGGGCTGTGGGCTCGCCTAGCCCAGCAAGGGCTCAACATAGAGCCTTACGACCCTCTCCACCAAAATCAGCGTCCACACTGAAAAATGTGAACGTCCAGCCCTAGCTCCCAGGCCAAAGGTGCCAGCCCCAAAACGCATGCCTGCCCTCAAACCTCCCTCAGCGGCCCTCGCACAGACCCACTCACATTGGGGCTGCGGGCTCGCCTAGCCCACCAAGGGCTCAACATAGAGCCTTACGACCCTCTCCACCAAAATCAGCGTCCACACTGAAAAATGTGAACGTCCAGCCCTAGCTCCCAGGCCAAAGGTGCCAGCCCCAAAACGAGTGCCTGCCCTCAAACCTCCCACAGCGGCCCTCGCACAGCCCCACTCGCATTGGGGCTGCGGGCTCGCCTAGCCGCGCAAGGCCTCAACATAGAGTCTCACGTCACTCTCGGCAAAAATTTACGTCCACGCTCCAAACTGTAAACGTCGAGCCCCTGCTCCCAGGCCAAAGGTGCCAGCCCCAAAAGGGATGCCTGGCCTCAAACCTCCCACACCGGCCCTCGCACAGCCCCACTCGCATTGGGGCTGCGGGCTCGCCTAGCCGCGCAAGGCCTCAACATAGAGTCTCACGTCACTCTCGGCAAAAATTTACATCCACGCTCCAAACTGTAAACGTCGAGCCCCTGCTCCCAGGCCAAAGGTGCCAGCCCCAAAAGGGATGCCTGGCCTCAAACCTGCCACACCGGCCCTCGCACAGCCCCACTCGCATTGGGGCTGCGGGCTCGCCTAGCCGCGCAAGGCCTCAACATAGAGTCTCACGTCACTCTCGGCAAAAATTTACATCCACGCTCCAAACTGTAAACGTCGAGCCCCTGCTCCCAGGCCAAAGGTGCCAGCCCCAAAAGGGATGCCTGGCCTCAAACCTCCCACACCGGCCCTCGCACAGCCCCACTCGCATTGGGGCTGCGGGCTCGCCTAGCCGCGCAAGGCCTCAACATAGACTCTCACGTCACTCTCGGCAAAAATAGACGTCCACGCTCCAAACTGTAAACGTCGAGCCCCTGCTCCCAGGCCAAAGGTGCCAGCCTCAAAAGGGATGCCTGGCCTCAAACCTCCCACACCGGCCCTCGCACAGCCCCACTCACATTGGGGCTGCGGGCTCGCCTAGCCGCGCAAGGCCTCAACATAGACTCTCACGTCACTCTCGGCAAAAATTGACGTCCACGCTCCAAACTGTAAACGTCGAGCCCCTGCTCCCAGGCCAAAGGTGCCAGCCCCAAAAGGGATGCCTGGCCTCAAACCTCCCACACCGGCCCTCGCACAGCCCCACTCGCATTGGGGCTGCGGGCTCGCCTAGCCGCGCAAGGCCTCAACATAGACTCTCACGTCACTCTCGGCAAAAATTGACGTCCACGCTCCAAACTGTAAACGTCGAGCCCCTGCTCCCAGGCCAAAGGTGCCAGCCTCAAAAGGGATGCCTGGCCTCAAACCTCCCACACCGGCCCTCGCACAGCCCCACTCGCATTGGGGCTGCGGGCTCGCCTAGCCGCGCAAGGCCTCAACATAGAGTCTCACGTCACTCTCGGCAAAAATTGACGTCCACGCTCCAAACTGTAAACGTCGAGACCCTGCTCCCAGGCCAAAGGTGCCAGCCCCAAAAGGGATGCCTGGCCTCAAACCTGCCACACCGGCCCTCGCACAGCCCCACTCGCATTGGGGCTGCGGGCTCGCCTAGCCGCGCAAGGCCTCAACATAGACTCTCACGTCACTCTCGGCAAAAATTTACATCCAAGCTCCAAACTGTAAACGTCGAGCCCCTGCTCCCAGGCCAAAGGTGCCAGCCCCAAAAGGGATGCCTGGCCTCAAACCTCCCACACCGGCCCTCACACAGCCCCACTCGCACTGGGGCTGCGGGCTCGCCTAGCCGCGCAAGGCCTCAACATAGACTCTCACGTCACTCTCGGCAAAAATTGACGTCCACGCTCCAAACTGTAAACGTCGAGCCCCTGCTCCCAGGCCAAAGGTGCCAGCCTCAAAAGGGATGCCTGGCCTCAAACCTGCCACACCGGCCCTCGCACAGCCCCACTCGCATTGGGGCTGCGGGCTCGCCTAGCCGCGCAAGGCCTCAACATAGAGTCTCACGTCACTCTCGGCAAAAATTGACGTCCACGCTCCAAACTGTAAACGTCGAGCCCCTGCTCCCAGGCCAAAGGTGCCAGCCCCAAAAGGGATGCCTGGCCTCAAACCTCCCACACCGGCCCTCGCACAGCCCCACTCGCATTGGGGCTGCGGGCTCGCCTAGCCGCGCAAGGCCTCAACATAGACTCTCACGTCACTCTCGGCAAAAATTGACGTCCACGCTCCAAACTGTAAACGTCGAGCCCCTGCTCCCAGGCCAAAGGTGCCAGCCCCAAAAGGGATGCCTGGCCTCAAACCTCCCACACCGGCCCTCGCACACACCCACTCACATTGGGGCTGCGGGCTCGCCTAGCCCAGCAAGGCCTCAACATAGAGCGTTACGACCCTCTCCACCAAAATCAGCGTCCACGCTGAAAAATGTGAACGTCCAGCCCTAGCTCCCAGGCCAAAGGTGCCAGCCCCAAAACGGATGCCTGCCCTCAAACCTCCCACAGCGGCCCTCGCACACACCCACTCACATTGGGGCTGCGGGCTCGCCTAGCCCAGCAAGGGCTCAACATAGAGCCTTACGACCCACTCCACCAAAATCAGCATCCACACTGAAAAATGTGAACGTCCAGCCCTAGCTCCCAGGCCAAAGGTGCCAGCCCCAAAACACATGCCTGCCCTCAAACCTCCCTCAGCGGCCCTCGCACACACCCACTCACATTGGGGCTGTGGGCTCGCCTAGCCCAGCAAGGGCTCAACATAGAGCCTTACGACCCTCTCCACCAAAATCAGCGTCCACACTGAAAAATGTGAACGTCCAGCCCTAGCTCCCAGGCCAAAGGTGCCAGCCCCAAAACGCATGCCTGCCCTCAAACCTCCCACAGCGGCCCTCGCACAGACCCACTCGCATTGGGGCTGCGGGCTCGCCTAGCCCACCAAGGGCTCAACATAGAGCCTTACGACCCTCTCCACCAAAATCAGCGTCCACACTGAAAAATGTGAACGTCCAGCCCTAGCTCCCAGGCCAAAGGTGCCAGCCCCAAAACGAGTGCCTGGCCTCAAACCTCCCACAGCGGCCCTCGCACAGCCCCACTCGCATTGGGGCTGCGGGCTCGCCTAGCCGCGCAAGGCCTCAACATAGAGTCTCACGTCACTCTCGGCAAAAATTTACATCCAAGCTCCAAACTGTAAACGTCGAGCCCCTGCTCCCAGGCCAAAGGTGCCAGCCCCAAAAGGGATGCCTGGCCTCAAACGTCCCACACCGGCCCTCGCACAGCCCCACTCGCATTGGGGCTGCGGGCTCGCCTAGCCGCGCAAGGCCTCAACATAAACTCTCACGTCACTCTCGGCAAAAATTGACGTCCACGCTCCAAACTGTAAACATCGAGCCCCTGCTCCCAGGCCAAAGGTGCCAGCCCCAAAAGGGATGCCTGGCCTCAAACCTCCCACACCGGCCCTCGCACAGCCCCACTCGCATTGGGGCTGCGGGCTCGCCTAGCCCAGCAAGGCCTCAACATAGAGCCTCACGTCCCTCTCCACCAAAATCAGCATCCACGCTGAAAAATGTGAACGTCCAGCCCTACCTCCCAGGCCAAAGGTGCCAGCCCCCAAAACGCATGCCTGCCCTCAAACCTCCCTCAGCGGCCCTCGCACACACCCACTCACATTGGGCCTGCGGGCTCGCCTAGCCCAGCAAGGGCTCAACATAGAGCGTTACGACCTTCTCCACCAAAATCAGCGTCCAAACTGAAAAATGTGAACGTCCAGCCCTAGCTCCCAGGCCAAAGGTGCCAGCCCCAAAACGCATGCCTGCCCTCAAACCTCCCTCAGCGGCCCTCGCACAGACCCACTCACATTGGGGCTGCGGGCTCGCCTAGCCCAGCAAGGGCTCAACATAGAGCCTTACGACCCTCTCCACCAAAATTCAGCGTCCACACTGAAAAATGTGAACCTCCAGCCCTAGCTCCCAGGCCAAAGGTGCCAGCCCCAAAACGCATGCCTGCCCTCAAACCTCCCTCAGCGGCCCTCGCACAGACCCACTCACATTGGGGCTGCGGGCTCGCCTAGCCCAGCAAGGGCTCAACATAGAGCCTTACGACCCTCTCCACCAAAATCAGCGTCCACACTGAAAAATGTGAACGTCCAGCCCTAGCTCCCAGGCCAAAGGTGCCAGCCTCAAAAGGGATGCCTGGCCTCAAACCTCCCACACCGGCCCTCGCACAGCCCCACTCGCATTGGGGCTGCGGGCTCGCCTAGCCGCGCCAGGCCTCAACATAGAGTCTCACGTCACTCTCGGCAAAAATTGACGTCCACGCTCCAAACTGTAAACGTCGAGCCCCTGCTCCCAGGCCAAAGGTGCCAGCCTCAAAAGGGATGCCTGGCCTCAAACCTGCCACACCGGCCCTCGCACAGCCCCACTCGCATTGGGGCTGCGGGCTCGCCTAGCCGCGCAAGGCCTCAACATAGAGTCTCACGTCACTCTCGGCAAAAATTTACGTCCACGCTCCAAACTGTAAACGTCGAGACCCTGCTCCCAGGCCAAAGGTGCCAGCCCCAAAAGGGATGCCTGGCCTCAAACCTCCCACACCGGCCCTCGCACAGCCCCACTCGCATTGGGGCTGCGGGCTCGCCTAGCCGCGCAAGGCCTCAACATAGACTCTCACGTCACTCTCGGCAAAAATTGACGTCCACGCTCCAAACTGTAAACGTCGAGCCCCTGCTCCCAGGCCAAAGGTGCCAGCCCCAAAAGGGATGCCTGGCCTCAAACCTGCCACACCGGCCCTCGCACAGCCCCACTCGCATTGGGGCTGCGGGCTCGCCTAGCCCAGCAAGGCCTCAACATAGAGCGTTACGACCCTCTCCACCAAAATCAGCGTCCACACTGAAAAATGTGAACGTCCAGCCCTAGCTCCCAGGCCAAAGGTGCCAGCCCCAAAACGCATGCCTGCCCTCAAACCTCCCTCAGCGGCCCTCGCACACACCCACTCACATTGGGGCTGCGGGCTCGCCTAGCCCAGCAAGGGCTCAACATAGAGCCTTACGACCCACTCCACCAAAATCAGCATCCAGACTGAAAAATGTGAACGTCCAGCCCTAGCTCCCAGGCCAAAGGTGCCAGCCCCAAAACACATGCCTGCCCTCAAACCTCCCTCAGCGGCCCTCGCACACACCCACTCACATTGGGGCTGCGGGCTCGCCTAGCCCACCAAGGCCTCAACATAGAGCCTTACGACCCTCTCCACCAAAAATCAGCGTCCACACTGAAAAATGTGAACGTCCAGCCCTAGCTCCCAGGCCAAAGGTGCCAGCCCCAAAACGAGTGCCTGCCCTCAAACCTCCCCCAGCGGCCCTCGCACAGCCCCACTCGCACTGGGGCTGCGGGCTCGCCTAGCCGCGCAAGGCCTCAACATAGAGTCTCACGTCACTCTCGGCAAAAATTGACGTCCACGCTCCAAACTGTAAACGTCGAGCCCCTGCTCCCAGGCCAAAGGTGCCAGCCTCAAAAGGGATGCCTGGCCTCAAACCTCCCACACCGGCCCTCGCACAGCCCCACTCGCATTGGGGCTGCGGGCTCGCCTAGCCGCGCAAGGCCTCAACATATAGTCTCACGTCACTCTCGGCAAAAATTGACGTCCACGCTCCAAACTGTAAACGTCGAGCCCCTGCTCCCAGGCCAAAGGTGCCAGCCCCAAAAGGGATGCCTGGCCTCAAACCTCCCACACTGGCCCTCGCACAGCCCCACTCGCATTGGGGCTGCGGGCTCGCCTAGCCGCGCAAGGCCTCAACATAGAGTCTCACGTCACTCTCGGCAAAAATTTACATCCAAGCTCCAAACTGTAAACGTCGAGCCCCTGCTCCCAGGCCAAAGGTGCCAGCCCCAAAAGGGATGCCTGGCCTCAAACCTGCCACACCGGCCCTCGCACAGCCCCACTCGCATTGGGGCTGCGGGCTCGCCTAGCCGCGCAAGGCCTCAACATAGAGTCTCACGTCACTCTCGGCAAAAATTGACGTCCACGCTCCAAACTGTAAACGTCGAGCCCCTGCTCCCAGGCCAAAGGTGCCAGCCCCAAAAGGGATGCCTGGCCTCAAACCTCCCACACCGGCCCTCGCACAGCCCCACTCGCATTGGGGCTGCGGGCTCGCCTAGCCGCGCAAGGCCTCAACATAGACTCTCACGTCACTCTCGGCAAAAATTGACGTCCACGCTCCAAACTGTAAACGTCGAGCCCCTGCTCCCAGGCCAAAGGTGCCAGTCCCAAAAGGGATGCCTGGCCTCAAACCTCCCACACCGGCCCTCGCACAGCCCCACTCGCATTGGGGCTGCGGGCTCGCCTAGCCCAGCAAGGCCTCAACATAGAGCCTTACGACCCTCTCCACCAAAATCAGCGTCCACGCTGAAAAATGTGAACGTCCAGCCCTAGCTCCCAGGCCAAAGGTGCCAGCCCCAAAACGCATGCCTGCCCTCAAACCTCCCTCAGCGGCCCTCGCACACACCCACTCACATTGGGGCTGCGGGCTCGCCTAGCCCAGCAAGGGCTCAACATAGAGCCTTACGACCCACTCCACCAAAAATCAGCGTCCACACTGAAAAATGTGAACGTCCAGCCCTAGCTCCCAGGCCAAAGGTGCCAGCCCCAAAACACATGCCTGCCCTCAAACCTCCCTCAGCGGCCCTCGCACACACCCACTCACATTGGGGCTGTGGGCTCGCCTAGCCCAGCAAGGGCTCAACATAGAGCCTTACGACCCTCTCCACCAAAATCAGCGTCCACACTGAAAAATGTGAACGTCCAGCCCTAGCTCCCAGGCCAAAGGTGCCAGCCCCAAAACGCATGCCTGCCCTCAAACCTCCCTCAGCGGCCCTCGCACAGACCCACTCACATTGGGGCTGCGGGCTCGCCTAGCCCACCAAGGGCTCAACATAGAGCCTTACGACCCTCTCCACCAAAATCAGCGTCCACACTGAAAAATGTGAACGTCCAGCCCTAGCTCCCAGGCCAAAGGTGCCAGCCCCAAAACGAGTGCCTGCCCTCAAACCTCCCCCAGCGGCCCTCGCACAGCCCCACTCGCATTGGGGCTGCGGGCTCGCCTAGCCGCGCAAGGCCTCAACATAGAGTCTCACGTCACTCTCGGCAAAAATTTACATCCACGCTCCAAACTGTAAACGTCCAGCCCCTGCTCCCAGGCCAAAGGTGCCAGCCCCAAAAGGGATGCCTGGCCTCAAACCTCCCACACCGGCCCTCGCACAGCCCCACTCGCATTGGGGCTGCGGGCTCGCCTAGCCGCGCAAGGCCTCAACATATAGTCTCACGTCACTCTCGGCAAAAATTGACGTCCACGCTCCAAACTGTAAACGTCGAGCCCCTGCTCCCAGGCCAAAGGTGCCAGCCTCAAAAGGGATGCCTGGCCTCAAACCTCCCACAACGGCCCTCGCACAGCCCCACTCGCATTGGGGCTGCGGGCTCGCCTAGCCGCGCAAGGCCTCAACATAGAGTCTCACGTCACTCTCGGCAAAAATTGACGTCCACGCTCCAAACTGTAAACGTCGAGCCCCTGCTCCCAGGCCAAAGGTGCCAGCCCCAAAAGGGATGCCTGGCCTCAAACCTCCCACACCGGCCCTCGCACAGCCCCACTCGCATTGGGGCTGCGGGCTCGCCTAGCCGCGCAAGGCCTCAACATAGAGTCTCACGTCACTCTCGGCAAAAATTGACGTCCACGCTCCAAACTGTAAACGTCGAGCCCCCGCTCCCAGGCCAAAGGTGCCAGCCCCAAAAGGGATGCCTGGCCTCAAACCTCCCACACCGGCCCTCGCACAGCCCCACTCGCATTGGGGCTGCGGGCTCGCCTAGCCGCGCAAGGCCTCAACATAGAGTCTCACGTCACTCTCGGCAAAAATTGACGTCCACGCTCCAAACTGTAAACATCGAGCCCCTGCTCCCAGGCCAAAGGTGCCAGCCTCAAAAGGGATGCCTGGCCTCAAACCTGCCACACCGGCCCTCGCACAGCCCCACTCGCATTGGGGCTGCGGGCTCGCCTAGCCGCGCAAGGGCTCAACATAGAGTCTCACGTCACTCTCGGCAAAAATTGACGTCCACGCTCCAAACTGTAAACGTCGAGCCCCTGCTCCCAGGCCAAAGGTGCCAGCCCCAAAAGGGATGCCTGGCCTCAAACCTCCCACACCGGCCCTCGCACAGCCCCACTCGCATTGGGGCTGCGGGCTCGCCTAGCCGCGCAAGGCCTCAACATAGACTCTCACGTCACTCTCGGCAAAAATTGACGTCCACGCTCCAAACTGTAAACGTCGAGCCCCTGCTCCCAGGCCAAAGGTGCCAGCCCCAAAAGGGATGCCTGGCCTCAAACCTCCCACACCGGCCCTCGCACACACCCACTCACATTGGGGCTGCGGGCTCGCCTAGCCCAGCAAGGCCTCAACATAGAGCGTTACGACCCTCTCCACCAAAATCAGCGTCCACACTGAAAAATGTGAACGTCCAGCCCTAGCTCCCAGGCCAAAGGTGCCAGCCCCAAAACGCATGCCTGCCCTCAAACCTCCCTCAGCGGCCCTCGCACAGCCCCACTCACATTGGGGCTGCGGGCTCGCCTAGCCGCGCAAGGCCTCAACATAGAGTCTCACGTCACTCTCGGCAAAAATTTACATCCAAGCTCCAAACTGTAAACGTCGAGCCCCTGCTCCCAGGCCAAAGGTGCCAGCCCCAAAACGCATGCCTGCCCTCAAACCTCCCTCAGCGGCCCTCGCACACACCCACTCACATTGGGGCTGCGGGCTCGCCTAGCCCAGCAAGGGCTCAACATAGAGCCTTACGACCCTCTCCACCAAAATTCAGCGTCCACACTGAAAAATGTGAACGTCCAGCCCTAGCTCCCAGGCCAAAGGTGCCAGCCCCAAAACGCATGCCTGCCCTCAAACCTCCCTCAGCGGCCCTCGCACAGACCCACTCACATTGGGGCTGCGGGCTCGCCTAGCCCAGCAAGGGCTCAACATAGAGCCTTACGACCCTCTCCACCAAAATCAGCGTCCACACTGAAAAATGTGAACGTCCAGCCCTAGCTCCCAGGCCAAAGGTGCCAGCCTCAAAAGGGATGCCTGGCCTCAAACCTCCCCCAGCGGCCCTCGCACAGCCCCACTCGCATTGGGGCTGCGGGCTCGCCTAGCCGCGCAAGGCCTCAACATAGAGTCTCACGTCACTCTCGGCAAAAATTTACATCCACGCTCCAAACTGTAAACGTCCAGCCCCTGCTCCCAGGCCAAAGGTGCCAGCCCCAAAAGGGATGCCTGGCCTCAAACCTCCCACAACGGCCCTCGCACAGCCCCACTCGCATTGGGGCTGCGGGCTCGCCTAGCCGCGCAAGGCCTCAACATAGAGTCTCACGTCACTCTCGGCAAAAATTGACGTCCACGCTCCAAACTGTAAACGTCGAGCCCCTGCTCCCAGGCCAAAGGTGCCAGCCTCAAAAGGGATGCCTGGCCTCAAACCTCCCACAACGGCCCTCGCACAGCCCCACTCGCATTGGGGCTGCGGGCTCGCCTAGCCGCGCAAGGCCTCAACATAGAGTCTCACGTCACTCTCGGCAAAAATTGACGTCCACGCTCCAAACTGTAAACGTCGAGCCCCTGCTCCCAGGCCAAAGGTGCCAGCCCCAAAAGGGATGCCTGGCCTCAAACGTCCCACACCGGCCCTCGCACAGCCCCACTCGCATTGGGGCTGCGGGCTCGCCTAGCCGCGCAAGGCCTCAACATAGAGTCTCACGTCACTCTCGGCAAAAATTGACGTCCACGCTCCAAACTGTAAACGTCGAGCCCCCGCTCCCAGGCCAAAGGTGTCAGCCCCAAAAGGGATGCCTGGCCTCAAACCTCCCACACCGGCCCTCGCACAGCCCCACTCGCATTGGGGCTGCGGGCTCGCCTAGCCGCGCAAGGCCTCAACATAGAGTCTCACGTCACTCTCGGCAAAAATTGACGTCCACGCTCCAAACTGTAAACATCGAGCCCCTGCTCCCAGGCCAAAGGTGCCAGCCTCAAAAGGGATGCCTGGCCTCAAACCTGCCACACCGGCCCTCGCACAGCCCCACTCGCATTGGGGCTGCGGGCTCGCCTAGCCGCGCAAGGCCTCAACATAGAGTCTCACGTCACTCTCGGCAAAAATTGACGTCCACGCTCCAAACTGTAAACGTCGAGCCCCTGCTCCCAGGCCAAAGGTGCCAGCCCCAAAAGGGATGCCTGGCCTCAAACCTCCCACACCGGCCCTCGCACAGCCCCACTCGCATTGGGGCTGCGGGCTCGCCTAGCCGCGCAAGGCCTCAACATAGACTCTCACGTCACTCTCGGCAAAAATTGACGTCCACGCTCCAAACTGTAAACGTCGAGCCCCTGCTCCCAGGCCAAAGGTGCCAGCCCCAAAAGGGATGCCTGGCCTCAAACCTCCCACACCGGCCCTCGCACACACCCACTCACATTGGGGCTGCGGGCTCGCCTAGCCCAGCAAGGCCTCAACATAGAGCGTTACGACCCTCTCCACCAAAATCAGCGTCCACACTGAAAAATGTGAACGTCCAGCCCTAGCTCCCAGGCCAAAGGTGCCAGCCCCAAAAGGGATGCCTGGCCTCAAACCTCCCTCAGCGGCCCTCGCACAGCCCCACTCACATTGGGGCTGCGGGCTCGCCTAGCCGCGCAAGGCCTCAACATAGAGTCTCACGTCACTCTCGGCAAAAATTTACATCCAAGCTCCAAACTGTAAACGTCGAGCCCCTGCTCCCAGGCCAAAGGTGCCAGCCCCAAAACGCGTGCCTGCCCTCAAACCTCCCTCAGCGGCCCTCGCACAGCACCACTCACATTGGGGCTGCGGGCTCGCCTAGCCCAGCAAGGGCTCAACATAGAGCCTTACGACCCTCTCCACCAAAATTCAGCGTCCACACTGAAAAATGTGAACGTCCAGCCCTAGCTCCCAGGCCAAAGGTGCCAGCCCCAAAACGCATGCCTGCCCTCAAACCTCCCTCAGCGGCCCTCGCACAGACCCACTCACATTGGGGCTGCGGGCTCGCCTAGCCCAGCAAGGGCTCAACATAGAGCCTTACGACCCTCTCCACCAAAATCAGCGTCCACACTGAAAAATGTGAACGTCCAGCCCTAGCTCCCAGGCCAAAGGTGCCAGCCTCAAAAGGGATGCCTGGCCTCAAACCTCCCCCAGCGGCCCTCGCACAGCCCCACTCGCATTGGGGCTGCGGGCTCGCCTAGCCGCGCCAGGCCTCAACATAGAGTCTCACGTCACTCTCGGCAAAAATTGACGTCCAAGCTCCAAACTGTAAACGTCGAGACCCTGCTCCCAGGCCAAAGGTGCCAGCCCCAAAAGGGATGCCTGGCCTCAAACCTCCCACACCGGCCCTCGCACAGCCCCACTCGCATTGGGGCTGCGGGCTCGCCTAGCCGCGCAAGGCCTCAACATAGACTCTCACGTCACTCTCGGCAAAAATTGACGTCCACGCTCCAAACTGTAAACGTCGAGCCCCTGCTCCCAGGCCAAAGGTGCCAGCCCCAAAAGGGATGCCTGGCCTCAAACCTGCCACACCGGCCCTCGCACAGCCCCCCTCGCATTGGGGCTGCGGGCTCGCCTAGCCCAGCAAGGGCTCAACATAGAGCCTTACGACCCACTCCACCAAAATCAGCATCCACATTGAAAAATGTGAACGTCCAGCCCTAGCTCCCAGGCCAAAGGTGCCAGCCCCAAAAGGGATGCCTGGCCTCAAAACTCCCTCAGCGGCCCTCGCACAGCCCCACTCACATTGGGGCTGCGGGCTCGCCTAGCCCAGCAAGGCCTCAACATAGAGCGTTACGACCCTCTCCACCAAAATCAGCGTCCACGCTGAAAAATGTGAACGTCCAGCCCTAGCTCCCAGGCCAAAGGTGCCAGCCCCAAAACGCATGCCTGCCCTCAAACCTCCCTCACCGGCCCTCGCACACACCCACTCACATTGGGGCTGCGGGCTCGCCTAGCCCAGCAAGGGCTCAACATAGAGCCTTACGACCCACTCCACCAAAATCAGCATCCACACTGAAAAATGTGAACGTCGAGCCCTAGCTCCCAGGCCAAAGGTGCCAGCCCCAAAACACATGCCTCCCCTCAAACCTCCCACAGCGGCCCTCGCACACACCCACTCACATTGGGGCTGCGGGCTCGCCTAGCCCACCAAGGGCTCAACATAGAGCCTCACGTCCCTCTCCACCAAAATCAGCGTCCACACTGAAAAATGTGAACGTCCAGCCCTAGCTCCCAGGCCAAAGGTGCCAGCCCCAAAACGGATGCCTGCCCTCAAACCTCCCACAGCGGCCCTCGCACAGCCCCACTCGCATTGGGGCTGCGTGCTCGCCTAGCCGCGCAAGGCCTCAACATAGACTCTCACGTCACTCTCGGCAAAAATTTACATCCAAGCTCCAAACTGTAAACGTCGAGCCCCTGCTCCCAGGCCAAAGGTGCCAGCCCCAAAAGGGATGCCTGGCCTCAAACCTGCCACACCGGCCCTCGCACAGCCCCACTCGCATTGGGGCTGCGGGCTCGCCTAGCCCAGCAAGGCCTCAACATAGAGCGTTACGACCCTCTCCACCAAAATCAGCGTCCACGCTGAGAAATGTGAACGTCCAGCCCTAGCTCCCAGGCCAAAGGTGCCAGCCCCAAAACGCATGCCTGCCCTCAAACCTCCCTCAGCGGCCCTCGCACACACCCACTCACATTGGGGCTGCGGGCTCGCCTAGCCCAGCAAGGGCTCAACATAGAGCCTTACGACCCACTCCACCAAAATCAGCATCCACACTGAAAAATGTGAACGTCCAGCCCTAGCTCCCAGGCCAAAGGTGCCAGCCCCAAAACACATGCCTGCCCTCAAACCTCCCTCAGCGGCCCTCGCACACACCCACTCACATTGGGGCTGTGGGCTCGCCTAGCCGCGCAAGGGCTCAACATAGAGCCTTACGACCCTCTCCACCAAAATCAGCGTCCACACTGAAAAATGTGAACGTCCAGCCCTAGCTCCCAGGCCAAAGGTGCCAGCCCCAAAACGCATGCCTGCCCTCAAACCTCCCTCAGTGGCCCTCGCACAGACCCACTCACATTGGGGCTGCGGGCTCGCCTAGCCCAGCAAGGGCTCAACATAGAGCCTTACGACCCTCTCCACCAAAATCAGCGTCCACACTGAAAAATGTGAACGTCCAGCCCTAGCTCCCAGGCCAAAGGTGCCAGCCCCAAAACGAGTGCCTGCCCTCAAACCTCCCCCAGCGGCCCTCGCACAGCCCCACTCGCATTGGGGCTGCGGGCTCGCCTAGCCGCGCAAGGCCTCAACATAGAGTCTCACGTCACTCTCGGCAAAAATTTACATCCACGCTCCAAACTGTAAACGTCCAGCCCCTGCTCCCAGGCCAAAGGTGCCAGCCCCAAAAGGGATGCCTGGCCTCAAACCTCCCACAACGGCCCTCGCACAGCCCCACTCGCATTGGGGCTGCGGGCTCGCCTAGCCGCGCAAGGCCTCAACATAGACTCTCACGTCACTCTCGGCAAAAATTTACATCCAAGCTCCAAACTGTAAACGTCGAGCCCCTGCTCCCAGGCCAAAGGTGCCAGCCCCAAAAGGGATGCCTGGCCTCAAACCTCCCACAACGGCCCTCGCACAGCCCCACTCGCATTGGGGCTGCGGGCTCGCCTAGCCGCGCAAGGCCTCAACATAGAGTCTCACGTCACTCTCGGCAAAAATTGACGTCCACGCTCCAAACTGTAAACGTCGAGCCCCTGCTCCCAGGCCAAAGGTGCCAGCCCCAAAAGGGATGCCTGGCCTCAAACGTCCCACACCGGCCCTCGCACAGCCCCACTCGCATTGGGGCTGCGGGCTCGCCTAGCCGCGCAAGGCCTCAACATAGAGTCTCACGTCACTCTCGGCAAAAATTGACGTCCACGCTCCAAACTGTAAACATCGAGCCCCTGCTCCCAGGCCAAAGGTGCCAGCCTCAAAAGGGATGCCTGGCCTCAAACCTGCCACACCGGCCCTCGCACAGCCCCACTCGCATTGGGGCTGCGGGCTCGCCTAGCCGCGCAAGGCCTCAACATAGAGTCTCACGTCACTCTCGGCAAAAATTGAAGTCCACGCTCCAAACTGTAAACGTCGAGCCCCTGCTCCCAGGCCAAAGGTGCCAGCCCCAAAAGGGATGCCTGGCCTCAAACCTGCCACACCGGCCCTCGCACAGCCCCACTCGCATTGGGGCTGCGGGCTCGCCTAGCCGCGCAAGGCCTCAACATAGAGTCTCACGTCACTCTCGGCAAAAATTGACGTCCACGCTCCAAACTGTAAACGTCGAGCCCCTGCTCCCAGGCCAAAGGTGCCAGCCCCAAAAGGGATGCCTGGCCTCAAACGTCCCACACCGGCCCTCGCACAGCCCCACTCGCATTGGGGCTGCGGGCTCGCCTAGCCGCGCAAGGCCTCAACATAGAGTCTCACGTCACTCTCGGCAAAAATTGACGTCCACGCTCCAAACTGTAAACATCGAGCCCCTGCTCCCAGGCCAAAGGTGCCAGCCTCAAAAGGGATGCCTGGCCTCAAACCTGCCACACCGGCCCTCGCACAGCCCCACTCGCATTGGGGCTGCGGGCTCGCCTAGCCGCGCAAGGCCTCAACATAGAGTCTCACGTCACTCTCGGCAAAAATTGAAGTCCACGCTCCAAACTGTAAACGTCGAGCCCCTGCTCCCAGGCCAAAGGTGCCAGCCCCAAAAGGGATGCCTGGCCTCAAACCTCCCACACCGGCCCTCGCACAGCCCCACTCGCATTGGGGCTGCGGGCTCGCCTAGCCGCGCAAGGCCTCAACATAGAGTCTCACGTCACTCTCGGCAAAAATTGACGTCCACGCTCCAAACTGTAAACGTCGAGCCCCTGCTCCCAGGCCAAAGGTGCCAGCCCCAAAAGGGATGCCTGGCCTCAAACCTCCCACACCGGCCCTCGCACAGCCCCACTCGCATTGGGGCTGCGGGCTCGCCTAGCCCAGCAAGGCCTCAACATAGAGCGTTACGACCCTCTCCACCAAAATCAGCATCCACATTGAAAAATGTGAACGTCCAGCCCTAGCTCCCAGGCCAAAGGTGCCAGCCCCAAAACGCATGCCTGCCCTCAAACCTCCCTCAGCGGCCCTCGCACAGCCCCACTCACATTGGGGCTGCGGGCTCGCCTAGCCCAGCAAGGGCTCAACATAGAGCCTTACGACCCACTCCACCAAAATCAGCATCCACACTGAAAAATGTGAACGTCCAGCCCTAGCTCCCAGGCCAAAGGTGCCAGCCCCAAAACGCATGCCTGCCCTCAAACCTCCCTCAGCGGCCCTCGCACAGACCCACTCACATTGGGGCTGTGGGCTCGCCTAGCCCAGCAAGGGCTCAACATAGAGCCTTACGACCCTCTCCACCAAAATCAGCGTCCACACTGAAAAATGTGAACGTCCAGCCCTAGCTCCCAGGCCAAAGGTGCCAGCCCCAAAACGCATGCCTGCCCTCAAACCTCCCTCAGCGGCCCTCGCACAGACCCACTCACATTGGGGCTGCGGGCTCGCCTAGCCCAGCAAGGGCTCAACATAGAGCCTTACGACCCTCTCCACCAAAATCAGCGTCCACACTGAAAAATGTGAACGTCCAGCCCTAGCTCCCAGGCCAAAGGTGCCAGCCCCAAAACGAGTGCCTGCCCTCAAACCTCCCCCAGCGGCCCTCGCACAGCCCCACTCGCATTGGGGCTGCGGGCTCGCCTAGCCGCGCAAGGCCTCAACATAGAGTCTCACGTCACTCTCGGCAAAAATTTACATCCACGCTCCAAACTGTAAACGTCCAGCCCCTGCTCCCAGGCCAAAGGTGCCAGCCCCAAAAGGGATGCCTGGCCTCAAACCTCCCACAACGGCCCTCGCACAGCCCCACTCGCATTGGGGCTGCGGGCTCGCCTAGCCGCGCAAGGCCTCAACATAGAGTCTCACGTCACTCTCGGCAAAAATTTACATCCAAGCTCCAAACTGTAAACGTCGAGCCCCTGCTCCCAGGCCAAAGGTGCCAGCCCCAAAAGGGATGCCTGGCCTCAAACCTCCCACAACGGCCCTCGCACAGCCCCACTCGCATTGGGGCTGCGGGCTCGCCTAGCCGCGCAAGGCCTCAACATAGAGTCTCACGTCACTCTCGGCAAAAATTGACGTCCACGCTCCAAACTGTAAACGTCGAGCCCCTGCTCCCAGGCCAAAGGTGCCAGCCCCAAAAGGGATGCCTGGCCTCAAACGTCCCACACCGGCCCTCGCACAGCCCCACTCGCATTGGGGCTGCGGGCTCGCCTAGCCGCGCAAGGCCTCAACATAGAGTCTCACGTCACTCTCGGCAAAAATTGACGTCCACGCTCCAAACTGTAAACATCGAGCCCCTGCTCCCAGGCCAAAGGTGCCAGCCCCAAAAGGGATGCCTGGCCTCAAACCTCCCACACCGGCCCTCGCACAGCCCCACTCGCATTGGGGCTGCGGGCTCGCCTAGCCGCGCAAGGCCTCAACATAGACTCTCACGTCACTCTCGGCAAAAATTGACGTCCACGCTCCAAACTGTAAACGTCGAGCCCCTGCTCCCAGGCCAAAGGTGCCAGCCCCAAAAGGGATGCCTGGCCTCAAACCTCCCACACCGGCCCTCGCACAGCCCCACTCGCATTGGGGCTGCGGGCTCGCCTAGCCGCGCAAGGCCTCAACATAGAGTCTCACGTCACTCTCGGCAAAAATTGACGTCCACGCTCCAAACTGTAAACATCGAGCCCCTGCTCCCAGGCCAAAGGTGCCAGCCTCAAAAGGGATGCCTGGCCTCAAACCTGCCACACCGGCCCTCGCACAGCCCCACTCGCATTGGGGCTGCGGGCTCGCCTAGCCGCGCAAGGCCTCAACATAGAGTCTCACGTCACTCTCGGCAAAAATTGAAGTCCACGCTCCAAACTGTAAACGTCGAGCCCCTGCTCCCAGGCCAAAGGTGCCAGCCCCAAAAGGGATGCCTGGCCTCAAACCTCCCACACCGGCCCTCGCACAGCCCCACTCGCATTGGGGCTGCGGGCTCGCCTAGCCGCGCAAGGCCTCAACATAGACTCTCACGTCACTCTCGGCAAAAATTGACGTCCACGCTCCAAACTGTAAACGTCGAGCCCCTGCTCCCAGGCCAAAGGTGCCAGCCCCAAAAGGGATGCCTGGCCTCAAACCTCCCACACCGGCCCTCGCACAGCCCCACTCGCATTGGGGCTGCGGGCTCGCCTAGCCCAGCAAGGCCTCAACATAGAGCGTTACGACCCTCTCCACCAAAATCAGCATCCACATTGAAAAATGTGAACGTCCAGCCCTAGCTCCCAGGCCAAAGGTGCCAGCCCCAAAACGCATGCCTGCCCTCAAACCTCCCTCAGCGGCCCTCGCACAGCCCCACTCACATTGGGGCTGCGGGCTCGCCTAGCCCAGCAAGGGCTCAACATAGAGCCTTACGACCCACTCCACCAAAATCAGCATCCACACTGAAAAATGTGAACGTCCAGCCCTAGCTCCCAGGCCAAAGGTGCCAGCCCCAAAACGCATGCCTGCCCTCAAACCTCCCTCAGCGGCCCTCGCACAGACCCACTCACATTGGGGCTGTGGGCTCGCCTAGCCCAGCAAGGGCTCAACATAGAGCCTTACGACCCTCTCCACCAAAATCAGCGTCCACACTGAAAAATGTGAACGTCCAGCCCTAGCTCCCAGGCCAAAGGTGCCAGCCCCAAAACGCATGCCTGCCCTCAAACCTCCCTCAGCGGCCCTCGCACAGACCCACTCACATTGGGGCTGCGGGCTCGCCTAGCCCAGCAAGGGCTCAACATAGAGCCTTACGACCCTCTCCACCAAAATCAGCGTCCACACTGAAAAATGTGAACGTCCAGCCCTAGCTCCCAGGCCAAAGGTGCCAGCCCCAAAACGAGTGCCTGCCCTCAAACCTCCCCCAGCGGCCCTCGCACAGCCCCACTCGCATTGGGGCTGCGGGCTCGCCTAGCCGCGCAAGGCCTCAACATAGAGTCTCACGTCACTCTCGGCAAAAATTTACATCCACGCTCCAAACTGTAAACGTCGAGCCCCTGCTCCCAGGCCAAAGGTGCCAGCCCCAAAAGGGATGCCTGGCCTCAAACCTCCCACACCGGCCCTCGCACAGCCCCACTCGCATTGGGGCTGCGGGCTCGCCTAGCCGCGCAAGGCCTCAACATAGAGTCTCACGTCACTCTCGGCAAAAATTTACATCCAAGCTCCAAACTGTAAACGTCGAGCCCCTGCTCCCAGGCCAAAGGTGCCAGCCCCAAAAGGGATGCCTGGCCTCAAACCTCCCACAACGGCCCTCGCACAGCCCCACTCGCATTGGGGCTGCGGGCTCGCCTAGCCGCGCAAGGCCTCAACATAGAGTCTCACGTCACTCTCGGCAAAAATTGACGTCCACGCTCCAAACTGTAAACGTCGAGCCCCTGCTCCCAGGCCAAAGGTGCCAGCCCCAAAAGGGATGCCTGGCCTCAAACGTCCCACACCGGCCCTCGCACAGCCCCACTCGCATTGGGGCTGCGGGCTCGCCTAGCCGCGCAAGGCCTCAACATAGAGTCTCACGTCACTCTCGGCAAAAATTGACGTCCACGCTCCAAACTGTAAACATCGAGCCCCTGCTCCCAGGCCAAAGGTGCCAGCCCCAAAAGGGATGCCTGGCCTCAAACCTCCCACACCGGCCCTCGCACAGCCCCACTCGCATTGGGGCTGCGGGCTCGCCTAGCCGCGCAAGGCCTCAACATAGAGTCTCACGTCACTCTCGGCAAAAATTGACGTCCACGCTCCAAACTGTAAACGTCGAGCCCCTGCTCCCAGGCCAAAGGTGCCAGCCCCAAAAGGGATGCCTGGCCTCAAACCTCCCACACCGGCCCTCGCACACACCCACTCACATTGGGGCTGCGGGCTCGCCTAGCCGCGCAAGGCCTCAACATAGAGCGTTACGACCCTCTCCACCAAAATCAGCATCCACATTGAAAAATGTGAACGTCCAGCCCTAGCTCCCAGGCCAAAGGTGCCAGCCCCAAAACGCATGCCTGCCCTCAAACCTCCCTCAGCGGCCCTCGCACAGCCCCACTCACATTGGGGCTGCGGGCTCGCCTAGCCCACCAAGGGCTCAACATAGAGCCTTACGACCCACTCCACCAAAATCAGCATCCACACTGAAAAATGTGAACGTCCAGCCCTAGCTCCCAGGCCAAAGGTGCCAGCCCCAAAACACATGCCTGCCCTCAAACCTCCCTCAGCGGCCCTCGCACAGACCCACTCACATTGGGGCTGTGGGCTCGCCTAGCCCAGCAAGGGCTCAACATAGAGCCTTACGACCCTCTCCACCAAAATCAGCGTCCACACTGAAAAATGTGAACGTCCAGCCCTAGCTCCCAGGCCAAAGGTGCCAGCCCCAAAACGCATGCCTGCCCTCAAACCTCCCTCAGCGGCCCTCGCACAGACCCACTCACATTGGGGCTGCGGGCTCGCCTAGCCCAGCAAGGGCTCAACATAGAGCCTTACGACCCACTCCACCAAAATCAGCGTCCACACTGAAAAATGTGAACGTCCAGCCCTAGCTCCCAGGCCAAAGGTGCCAGCCCCAAAACGAGTGCCTGCCCTCAAACCTCCCCCAGCGGCCCTCGCACAGCCCCACTCGCATTGGGGCTGCGGGCTCGCCTAGCCGCGCAAGGCCTCAACATAGAGTCTCACGTCACTCTCGGCAAAAATTTACATCCACGCTCCAAACTGTAAACGTCCAGCCCCTGCTCCCAGGCCAAAGGTGCCAGCCCCAAAAGGGATGCCTGGCCTCAAACCTCCCACACCGGCCCTCGCACAGCCCCACTCGCATTGGGGCTGCGGGCTCGCCTAGCCCAGCAAGGGCTCAACATAGAGTCTCACGTCACTCTCGGCAAAAATTTACATCCAAGCTCCAAACTGTAAACGTCGAGCCCCTGCTCCCAGGCCAAAGGTGCCAGCCCCAAAAGGGATGCCTGGCCTCAAACCTCCCTCAGCGGCCCTCGCACACACCCACTCACATTGGGGCTGCGGGCTCGCCTAGCCCAGCAAGGGCTCAACATAGAGCCTTACGACCCTCTCCACCAAAATTCAGCGTCCACACTGAAAAATGTGAACGTCCAGCCCTAGCTCCCAGGCCAAAGGTGCCAGCCCCAAAACGCATGCCTGCCCTCAAACCTCCCCCAGCGGCCCTCGCACAGCCCCACTCACATTGGGGCTGCGGGCTCGCCTAGCCCAGCAAGGGCTCAACATAGAGCCTTACGACCCTCTCCACCAAAATCAGCATCCACATTGAAAAATGTGAACGTCCAGCCCTAGCTCCCAGGCCAAAGGTGCCAGCCCCAAAAGGGATGCCTGGCCTCAAAACTCCCTCAGCGGCCCTCGCACAGACCCACTCACATTGGGGCTGCGGGCTCGCCTAGCCCAGCAAGGCCTCAACATAGAGCGTTACGACCCTCTCCACCAAAATCAGCGTCCACGCTGAAAAATGTGAACGTCCAGCCCTAGCTCCCAGGCCAAAGGTGCCAGCCCCAAAACGCATGCCTGCCCTCAAACCTCCCTCAGCGGCCCTCGCACACACCCACTCACATTGGGGCTGCGGGCTCGCCTAGCCCAGCAAGGGCTCAACATAGAGCCTTACGACCCACTCCACCAAAATCAGCATCCACACTGAAAAATGTGAACGTCCAGCCCTAGCTCCCAGGCCAAAGGTGCCAGCCCCAAAAGGGATGCCTGCCCTCAAACCTCCCTCAGCGGCCCTCGCACACACCCACTCACATTGGGGCTGCGGGCTCGCCTAGCCCACCAAGGGCTCAACATAGAGCCTTACGACCCTCTCCACCAAAATCAGCGTCCACACTGAAAAATGTGAACGTCCAGCCCTAGCTCCCAGGCCAAAGGTGCCAGCCCCAAAACGAGTGCCTGCCCTCAAACCTCCCCCAGCGGCCCTCGCACAGCCCCACTCGCACTGGGGCTGCGGGCTCGCCTAGCCGCGCAAGGCCTCAACATAGAGTCTCACGTCACTCTCGGCAAAAATTGACGTCCACGCTCCAAACTGTAAACGTCGAGCCCCTGCTCCCAGGCCAAAGGTGCCAGCCTCAAAAGGGATGCCTGGCCTCAAACCTGCCACACCGGCCCTCGCACAGCCCCACTCGCATTGGGGCTGCGGGCTCGCCTAGCCGCGCAAGGCCTCAACATATAGTCTCACGTCACTCTCGGCAAAAATTGACATCCACGCTCCAAACTGTAAACGTCGAGCCCCTGCTCCCAGGCCAAAGGTGCCAGCCCCAAAAGGGATGCCTGGCCTCAAACCTCCCACACCGGCCCTCGCACAGCCCCACTCGCATTGGGGCTGCGGGCTCGCCTAGCCGCGCAAGGCCTCAACATAGAGTCTCACGTCACTCTCGGCAAAAATTTACATCCACGCTCCAAACTGTAAACGTCGAGCCCCTGCTCCCAGGCCAAAGGTGCCAGCCCCAAAAGGGATGCCTGGCCTCAAACCTCCCACACCGGCCCTCGCACAGCCCCACTCGCATTGGGGCTGCGGGCTCGCCTAGCCGCGCAAGGCCTCAACATAGAGTCTCACGTCACTCTCGGCAAAAATTGACGTCCACGCTCCAAACTGTAAACATCGAGCCCCTGCTCCCAGGCCAAAGGTGCCAGCCTCAAAAGGGATGCCTGGCCTCAAACCTGCCACACCGGCCCTCGCACAGCCCCACTCGCATTGGGGCTGCGGGCTCGCCTAGCCGCGCAAGGCCTCAACATAGAGTCTCACGTCACTCTCGGCAAAAATTGAAGTCCACGCTCCAAACTGTAAACGTCGAGCCCCTGCTCCCAGGCCAAAGGTGCCAGCCCCAAAAGGGATGCCTGGCCTCAAACCTCCCACACCGGCCCTCGCACAGCCCCACTCGCATTGGGGCTGCGGGCTCGCCTAGCCGCGCAAGGCCTCAACATAGAGTCTCACGTCACTCTCGGCAAAAATTGACGTCCACGCTCCAAACTGTAAACGTCGAGCCCCTGCTCCCAGGCCAAAGGTGCCAGCCCCAAAAGGGATGCCTGGCCTCAAACCTCCCACACCGGCCCTCGCACAGCCCCACTCGCATTGGGGCTGCGGGCTCGCCTAGCCCAGCAAGGCCTCAACATAGAGCGTTACGACCCTCTCCACCAAAATCAGCATCCACATTGAAAAATGTGAACGTCCAGCCCTAGCTCCCAGGCCAAAGGTGCCAGCCCCAAAACGCATGCCTGCCCTCAAACCTCCCTCAGCGGCCCTCGCACAGCCCCACTCACATTGGGGCTGCGGGCTCGCCTAGCCCAGCAAGGGCTCAACATAGAGCCTTACGACCCACTCCACCAAAATCAGCATCCACACTGAAAAATGTGAACGTCCAGCCCTAGCTCCCAGGCCAAAGGTGCCAGCCCCAAAACACATGCCTGCCCTCAAACCTCCCTCAGCGGCCCTCGCACAGACCCACTCACATTGGGGCTGTGGGCTCGCCTAGCCCAGCAAGGGCTCAACATAGAGCCTTACGACCCTCTCCACCAAAATCAGCGTCCACACTGAAAAATGTGAACGTCCAGCCCTAGCTCCCAGGCCAAAGGTGCCAGCCCCAAAACGCATGCCTGCCCTCAAACCTCCCTCAGCGGCCCTCGCACACACCCACTCACATTGGGGCTGCGGGCTCGCCTAGCCCAGCAAGGGCTCAACATAGAGCCTTACGACCCTCTCCACCAAAATCAGCGTCCACACTGAAAAATGTGAACGTCCAGCCCTAGCTCCCAGGCCAAAGGTGCCAGCCCCAAAACGAGTGCCTGGCCTCAAACCTCCCACAACGGCCCTCGCACAGCCCCACTCGCATTGGGGCTGCGGGCTCGCCTAGCCGCGCAAGGCCTCAACATAGAGTCTCACGTCACTCTCGGCAAAAATTTACATCCACGCTCCAAACTGTAAACGTCGAGCCCCTGCTCCCAGGCCAAAGGTGCCAGCCCCAAAAGGGATGCCTGGCCTCAAACCTCCCACAACGGCCCTCGCACAGCCCCACTCGCATTGGGGCTGCGGGCTCGCCTAGCCGCGCAAGGCCTCAACATAGAGTCTCACGTCACTCTCGGCAAAAATTGACGTCCACGCTCCAAACTGTAAACGTCGAGCCCCTGCTCCCAGGCCAAAGGTGCCAGCCCCAAAAGGGATGCCTGGCCTCAAACGTCCCACACCGGCCCTCGCACAGCCCCACTCGCATTGGGGCTGCGGGCTCGCCTAGCCGCGCAAGGCCTCAACATAGAGTCTCACGTCACTCTCGGCAAAAATTGACGTCCACGCTCCAAACTGTAAACATCGAGCCCCTGCTCCCAGGCCAAAGGTGCCAGCCTCAAAAGGGATGCCTGGCCTCAAACCTGCCACACCGGCCCTCGCACAGCCCCACTCGCATTGGGGCTGCGGGCTCGCCTAGCCGCGCAAGGCCTCAACATAGAGTCTCACGTCACTCTCGGCAAAAATTGAAGTCCACGCTCCAAACTGTAAACGTCGAGCCCCTGCTCCCAGGCCAAAGGTGACAGCCCCAAAAGGGATGCCTGGCCTCAAACCTCCCACACCGGCCCTCGCACAGCCCCACTCGCATTGGGGCTGCGGGCTCGCCTAGCCGCGCAAGGCCTCAACATAGACTCTCACGTCACTCTCGGCAAAAATTGACGTCCACGCTCCAAACTGTAAACGTCGAGCCCCTGCTCCCAGGCCAAAGGTGCCAGCCCCAAAAGGGATGCCTGGCCTCAAACCTCCCACACCGGCCCTCGCACACACCCACTCACATTGGGGCTGCGGGCTCGCCTAGCCCAGCAAGGCCTCAACATAGAGCGTTACGACCCTCTCCACCAAAATCAGCATCCACATTGAAAAATGTGAACGTCCAGCCCTAGCTCCCAGGCCAAAGGTGCCAGCCCCAAAACGCATGCCTGCCCTCAAACCTCCCTCAGCGGCCCTCGCACAGCCCCACTCACATTGGGGCTGCGGGCTCGCCTAGCCCAGCAAGGGCTCAACATAGAGCCTTACGACCCACTCCACCAAAATCAGCATCCACACTGAAAAATGTGAACGTCCAGCCCTAGCTCCCAGGCCAAAGGTGCCAGCCCCAAAACACATGCCTGCCCTCAAACCTCCCTCAGCGGCCCTCGCACAGACCCACTCACATTGGGGCTGCGGGCTCGCCTAGCCCAGCAAGGGCTCAACATAGAGCCTTACGACCCTCTCCACCAAAATCAGCGTCCACACTGAAAAATGTGAACGTCCAGCCCTAGCTCCCAGGCCAAAGGTGCCAGCCCCAAAACGAGTGCCTGCCCTCAAACCTCCCCCAGCGGCCCTCGCACAGCCCCACTCGCATTGGGGCTGCGGGCTCGCCTAGCCGCGCAAGGCCTCAACATAGAGTCTCACGTCACTCTCGGCAAAAATTTACATCCACGCTCCAAACTGTAAACGTCCAGCCCCTGCTCCCAGGCCAAAGGTGCCAGCCCCAAAAGGGATGCCTGGCCTCAAACCTCCCACAACGGCCCTCGCACAGCCCCACTCGCATTGGGGCTGCGGGCTCGCCTAGCCCAGCAAGGGCTCAACATAGAGTCTCACGTCACTCTCGGCAAAAATTTACATCCAAGCTCCAAACTGTAAACGTCGAGCCCCTGCTCCCAGGCCAAAGGTGCCAGCCCCAAAAGGCATGCCTGCCCTCAAACCTCCCTCAGCGGCCCTCGCACACACCCACTCACATTGGGGCTGCGGGCTCGCCTAGCCCAGCAAGGGCTCAACATAGAGCCTTACGACCCTCTCCACCAAAATTCAGCGTCCACACTGAAAAATGTGAACGTCCAGCCCTAGCTCCCAGGCCAAAGGTGCCAGCCCCAAAACGGATGCCTGCCCTCAAACCTCCCACAGCGGCCCTCGCACAGACCCACTCACATTGGGGCTGCGGGCTCGCCTAGCCCAGCAAGGCCTCAACATAGAGCCTTACGACCCTCTCCACCAAAATCAGCATCCACATTGAAAAATGTGAACGTCCAGCCCTAGCTCCCAGGCCAAAGGTGCCAGCCCCAAAAGGGATGCCTGGCCTCAAAACTCCCTCAGCGGCCCTCGCACAGACCCACTCACATTGGGGCTGCGGGCTCGCCTAGCCCAGCAAGGCCTCAACATAGAGCGTTACGACCCTCTCCACCAAAATCAGCGTCCACGCTGAAAAATGTGAACGTCCAGCCCTAGCTCCCAGGCCAAAGGTGCCAGCCCCAAAACGCATGCCTGCCCTCAAACCTCCCTCAGCGGCCCTCGCACACACCCACTCACATTGGGGCTGCGGGCTCGCCTAGCCCAGCAAGGGCTCAACATAGAGCCTTACGACCCACTCCACCAAAATCAGCATCCACACTGAAAAATGTGAACGTCCAGCCCTAGCTCCCAGGCCAAAGGTGCCAGCCCCAAAACGCATGCCTGCCCTCAAACCTCCCTCAGCGGCCCTCGCACACACCCACTCACATTGGGGCTGCGGGCTCGCCTAGCCCACCAAGGGCTCAACATAGAGCCTTACGACCCTCTCCACCAAAATCAGCGTCCACACTGAAAAATGTGAACGTCCAGCCCTAGCTCCCAGGCCAAAGGTGCCAGCCCCAAAACGAGTGCCTGCCCTCAAACCTCCCCCAGCGGCCCTCGCACAGCCCCACTCGCACTGGGGCTGCGGGCTCGCCTAGCCGCGCAAGGCCTCAACATAGAGTCTCACGTCACTCTCGGCAAAAATTGACGTCCACGCTCCAAACTGTAAACGTCGAGCCCCTGCTCCCAGGCCAAAGGTGCCAGCCTCAAAAGGGATGCCTGGCCTCAAACCTGCCACACCGGCCCTCGCACAGCCCCACTCGCATTGGGGCTGCGGGCTCGCCTAGCCGCGCAAGGCCTCAACATATAGTCTCACGTCACTCTCGGCAAAAATTGACATCCACGCTCCAAACTGTAAACGTCGAGCCCCTGCTCCCAGGCCAAAGGTGCCAGCCCCAAAAGGGATGCCTGGCCTCAAACCTCCCACACCGGCCCTCGCACAGCCCCACTCGCATTGGGGCTGCGGGCTCGCCTAGCCGCGCAAGGCCTCAACATAGAGTCTCACGTCACTCTCGGCAAAAATTTACATCCAAGCTCCAAACTGTAAACGTCGAGCCCCTGCTCCCAGGCCAAAGGTGCCAGCCCCAAAAGGGATGCCTGGCCTCAAACCTCCCACACCGGCCCTCGCACAGCCCCACTCGCATTGGGGCTGCGGGCTCGCCTAGCCGCGCAAGGCCTCAACATAGAGTCTCACGTCACTCTCGGCAAAAATTTACATCCACGCTCCAAACTGTAAACGTCGAGCCCCTGCTCCCAGGCCAAAGGTGCCAGCCTCAAAAGGGATGCCTGGCCTCAAACCTCCCACACCGGCCCTCGCACAGCCCCACTCGCATTGGGGCTGCGGGCTCGCCTAGCCGCGCAAGGCCTCAACATAGACTCTCACGTCACTCTCGGCAAAAATTTACATCCAAGCTCCAAACTGTAAACGTCGAGCCCCTGCTCCCAGGCCAAAGGTGCCAGCCCCAAAAGGGATGCCTGGCCTCAAACCTCCCACACCGGCCCTCGCACAGCCCCACTCGCATTGGGGCTGCGGGCTCGCCTAGCCGCGCAAGGCCTCAACATAGAGTCTCACGTCACTCTCGGCAAAAATTTACATCCACGCTCCAAACTGTAAACGTCGAGCCCCTGCTCCCAGGCCAAAGGTGCCAGCCTCAAAAGGGATGCCTGGCCTCAAACCTGCCACACCGGCCCTCGCACAGCCCCACTCGCATTGGGGCTGCGGGCTCGCCTAGCCGCGCAAGGCCTCAACATAGAGTCTCACGTCACTCTCGGCAAAAATTGACGTCCACGCTCCAAACTGTAAACGTCGAGCCCCTGCTCCCAGGCCAAAGGTGCCAGCCCCAAAAGGGATGCCTGGCCTCAAACCTCCCACACCGGCCCTCGCACAGCCCCACTCGCATTGGGGCTGCGGGCTCGCCTAGCCGCGCAAGGCCTCAACATAGAGTCTCACGTCACTCTCGGCAAAAATTGACGTCCACGCTCCAAACTGTAAACGTCGAGCCCCTGCTCCCAGGCCAAAGGTGCCAGCCCCAAAAGGGATGCCTGGCCTCAAACGTCCCACACCGGCCCTCGCACAGCCCCACTCGCATTGGGGCTGCGGGCTCGCCTAGCCGCGCAAGGCCTCAACATAGAGTCTCACGTCACTCTCGGCAAAAATTGACGTCCACGCTCCAAACTGTAAACGTCGAGCCCCTGCTCCCAGGCCAAAGGTGCCAGCCCCAAAAGGGATGCCTGGCCTCAAACCTCCCACACCAGCCCTCGCACAGCCCCACTCGCATTGGGGCTGCGGGCTCGCCTAGCCCAGCAAGGGCTCAACATAGAGCCTAACGACCCACTCCACCAAAATCAGCATCCACACTGAAAAATGTGAACGTCCAGCCCTAGCTCCCAGGCCAAAGGTGCCAGCCCCAAAACGCATGCCTGCCCTCAAACCTCCCTCAGCGGCCCTCGCACACACCCACTCACATTGGGCCTGCGGGCTCGCCTAGCCCAGCAAGGGCTCAACATAGAGCGTTACGACCTTCTCCACCAAAATCAGCGTCCACACTGAAAAATGTGAACGTCCAGCCCTAGCTCCCAGGCCAAAGGTGCCAGCCCCAAAACGCATGCCTGCCCTCAAACCTCCCTCAGCGGCCCTCGCACACACCCACTCACATTGGGGCTGCGGGCTCGCCTAGCCCAGCAAGGGCTCAACATAGAGCCTTACGACCCTCTCCACCAAAATTCAGCGTCCACACTGAAAAATGTGAACGTCCAGCCCTAGCTCCCAGGCCAAAGGTGCCAGCCCCAAAACACATGCCTGCCCTCAAACCTCCCTCAGCGGCCCTCGCACACACCCACTCACATTGGGGCTGCGGGCTCGCCTAGCCCAGCAAGGGCTCAACATAGAGCCTTACGACCCTCTCCACCAAAATCAGCGTCCACACTGAAAAATGTGAACGTCCAGCCCTAGCTCCCAGGCCAAAGGTGCCAGCCCCAAAACGAGTGCCTGCCCTCAAACCTCCCCCAGCGGCCCTCGCACAGCCCCACTCGCACTGGGGCTGCGGGCTCGCCTAGCCGCGCAAGGCCTCAACATAGAGTCTCACGTCACTCTCGGCAAAAATTGACGTCCACGCTCCAAACTGTAAACGTCGAGCCCCTGCTCCCAGGCCAAAGGTGCCAGCCTCAAAAGGGATGCCTGGCCTCAAACCTCCCACACCGGCCCTCGCACAGCCCCACTCGCATTGGGGCTGCGGGCTCGCCTAGCCGCGCAAGGCCTCAACATAGAGTCTCACGTCACTCTCGGCAAAAATTGACATCCACGCTCCAAACTGTAAACGTCGAGCCCCTGCTCCCAGGCCAAAGGTGCCAGCCCCAAAAAGGATGCCTGGCCTCAAACCTCCCACACTGGCCCTCGCACAGCCCCACTCGCATTGGGGCTGCGGGCTCGCCTAGCCGCGCAAGGCCTCAACATAGAGTCTCACGTCACTCTCGGCAAAAATTTACATCCAAGCTCCAAACTGTAAACGTCGAGCCCCTGCTCCCAGGCCAAAGGTGCCAGCCTCAAAAGGGATGCCTGGCCTCAAACCTGCCACAACGGCCCTCGCACAGCCCCACTCGCATTGGGGCTGCGGGCTCGCCTAGCCGTGCAAGGCCTCAACATAGACTCTCACGTCACTCTCGGCAAAAATTTACATCCAAGCTCCAAACTGTAAACGTCGAGCCCCTGCTCCCAGGCCAAAGGTGCCAGCCCCAAAAGGGATGTCTGGCCTCAAACCTGCCACACCGGCCCTCGCACAGCCCCACTCGCATTGGGGCTGCGGGCTCGCCTAGCCGCGCAAGGCCTCAACATAGAGTCTCACGTCACTCTCGGCAAAAATTTACATCCACGCTCCAAACTGTAAACGTCGAGCCCCTGCTCCCAGGCCAAAGGTGCCAGCCTCAAAAGGGATGCCTGGCCTCAAACCTGCCACACCGGCCCTCGCACAGCCCCACTCGCATTGGGGCTGCGGGCTCGCCTAGCCGCGCAAGGCCTCAACATAGACTCTCACGTCACTCTCGGCAAAAATTGACGTCCACGCTCCAAACTGTAAACGTCGAGCCCCTGCTCCCAGGCCAAAGGTGCCAGCCTCAAAAGGGATGCCTGGCCTCAAACCTGCCACACCGGCCCTCGCACAGCCCCACTCGCATTGGGGCTGCGGGCTCGCCTAGCCGCGCAAGGCCTCAACATAGAGTCTCACGTCACTCTCGGCAAAAATTGACGTCCACGCTCCAAACTGTAAACGTCGAGCCCCTGCTCCCAGGCCAAAGGTGCCAGCCCCAAAAGGGATGCCTGGCCTCAAACCTGCCACACCGGCCCTCGCACAGCCCCACTCGCATTGGGGCTGCGGGCTCGCCTAGCCCAGCAAGGGCTCAACATAGAGCCTTACGACCCACTCCACCAAAATCAGCATCCACACTGAAAAATGTGAATGTCCAGCCCTAGCTCCCAGGCCAAAGGTGCCAGCCCCAAAAGGGATGCCTGGCCTCAAAACTCCCTCAGTGGCCCTCGCACAGACCCACTCACATTGGGGCTGCGGGCTCGCCTAGCCCAGCAAGGCCTCAACATAGAGCGTTACGACCCTCTCCACCAAAATCAGCGTCCACGCTGAAAAATGTGAACGTCCAGCCCTAGCTCCCAGGCCAAAGGTGCCAGCCCCAAAACGCATGCCTGCCCTCAAACCTCCCTCAGCGGCCCTCGCACACACCCACTCACATTGGGGCTGCGGGCTCGCCTAGCCCAGAAAGGGCTCAACATAGAGCCTTACGACCCACTCCACCAAAATCAGCATCCACACTGAAAAATGTGAACGTCCAGCCCTAGCTCCCAGGCCAAAGGTGCCAGCCCCAAAACACATGCCTGCCCTCAAACCTCCCTCAGCAGCCCTCGCACACACCCACTCACATTGGGGCTGCGGGCTCGCCTAGCCCACCAAGGGCTCAACATAGAGCCTTACGACCCTCTCCACCAAAATCAGCGTCCACACTGAAAAATGTGAACGTCCAGCCCTAGCTCCCAGGCCAAAGGTGCCAGCCCCAAAACGAGTGCCTGCCCTCAAACCTCCCCCAGCGGCCCTCGCACAGCCCCACTCGCACTGGGGCTGCGGGCTCGCCTAGCCGCGCAAGGCCTCAACATAGAGTCTCACGTCACTCTCGGCATAAATTGACGTCCACGCTCCAAACTGTAAACGTCGAGCCCCTGCTCCCAGGCCAAAGGTGCCAGCCTCAAAAGGGATGCCTGGCCTCAAACCTCCCACACCGGCCCTCGCACAGCCCCACTCGCATTGGGGCTGCGGGCTCGCCTAGCCGCGCAAGGCCTCAACATAGAGTCTCACGTCACTCTCGGCAAAAATTTACATCCACGCTCCAAACTGTAAACGTCGAGCCCCTGCTCCCAGGCCAAAGGTGCCAGCCCCAAAAGGGATGCCTGGCCTCAAACCTCCCACACTGGCCCTCGCACAGCCCCACTCGCATTGGGGCTGCGGGCTCGCCTAGCCGCGCAAGGCCTCAACATAGAGTCTCACGTCACTCTCGGCAAAAATTTACATCCACGCTCCAAACTGTAAACGTCGAGCCCCTGCTCCCAGGCCAAAGGTGCCAGCCTCAAAAGGGATGCCTGGCCTCAAACCTCCCACACCGGCCCTCGCACAGCCCCACTCGCATTGGGGCTGCGGGCTCGCCTAGCCGCGCAAGGCCTCAACATAGACTCTCACGTCACTCTCGGCAAAAATTTACATCCACGCTCCAAACTGTAAACGTCGAGCCCCTGCTCCCAGGCCAAAGGTGCCAGCCTCAAAAGGGATGCCTGGCCTCAAACCTCCCACACCGGCCCTCGCACAGCCCCACTCGCATTGGGGCTGCGGGCTCGCCTAGCCGCGCAAGGCCTCAACATAGACTCTCACGTCACTCTCGGCAAAAATTGACGTCCACGCTCCAAACTGTAAACGTCGAGCCCCTGCTCCCAGGCCAAAGGTGCCAGCCTCAAAAGGGATGCCTGGCCTCAAACCTGCCACACCGGCCCTCGCACAGCCCCACTCGCATTGGGGCTGCGGGCTCGCCTAGCCGCGCAAGGCCTCAACATAGACTCTCACGTCACTCTCGGCAAAAATTGACGTCCACGCTCCAAACTGTAAACGTCGAGCCCCTGCTCCCAGGCCAAAGGTGCCAGCCTCAAAAGGGATGCCTGGCCTCAAACCTGCCACACCGGCCCTCGCACAGCCCCACTCGCATTGGGGCTGCGGGCTCGCCTAGCCGCGCAAGGCCTCAACATAGAGTCTCACGTCACTCTCGGCAAAAATTGACGTCCACGCTCCAAACTGTAAACGTCGAGCCCCTGCTCCCAGGCCAAAGGTGCCAGCCCCAAAAGGGATGCCTGGCCTCAAACCTCCCACACCGGCCCTCGCACAGCCCCACTCGCATTGGGGCTGCGGGCTCGCCTAGCCGCGCAAGGCCTCAACATAGAGTCTCACGTCACTCTCGGCAAAAATTGACGTCCACGCTCCAAACTGTAAACGTCGAGCCCCTGCTCCCAGGCCAAAGGTGCCAGCCCCAAAAGGGATGCCTGGCCTCAAACCTCCCACACCGGCCCTCGCACAGCCCCACTCGCATTGGGGCTGCGGGCTCGCCTAGCCGTGCAAGGCCTCAACATAGTCTCACGTCACTCTCGGCAAAAATTGACGTCCACGCTCCAAACTGTAAACGTCGAGCCCCTGCTCCCAGGCCAAAGGTGCCAGCCTCAAAAGGGATGCCTGGCCTCAAACCTGCCACACCGGCCCTCGCAGAGCCCCACTCGCATTGGGGCTGCGGGCTCGCCTAGCCGCGCAAGGCCTCAACATAGACTCTCACGTCACTCTCGGCAAAAATTGACGTCCACGCTCCAAACTGTAAACGTCGAGCCCCTGCTCCCAGGCCAAAGGTGCCAGCCTCAAAAGGGATGCCTGGCCTCAAACCTGCCACACCGGCCCTCGCACAGCCCCACTCGCATTGGGGCTGCGGGCTCGCCTAGCCGCGCAAGGCCTCAACATAGACTCTCACGTCACTCTCGGCAAAAATTGACGTCCACGCTCCAAACTGTAAACGTCGAGCCCCTGCTCCCAGGCCAAAGGTGCCAGCCCCAAAAGGGATGCCTGGCCTCAAACCTCCCACACCGGCCCTCGCACAGCCCCACTCGCATTGGGGCTGCGGGCTCGCCTAGCCGCGCAAGGCCTCAACATAGAGTCTCACGTCACTCTCGGCAAAAATTGACGTCCACGCTCCAAACTGTAAACGTCGAGCCCCTGCTCCCAGGCCAAAGGTGCCAGCCTCAAAAGGGATGCCTGGCCTCAAACCTCCCACACCGGCCCTCGCACAGCCCCACTCGCATTGGGGCTGCGGGCTCGCCTAGCCGCGCAAGGCCTCAACATAGAGTCTCACGTCACTCTCGGCAAAAATTGACGTCCACGCTCCAAACTGTAAACGTCGAGCCCCTGCTCCCAGGCCAAAGGTGCCAGCCCCAAAAGGGATGCCTGGCCTCAAACCTCCCACACTGGCCCTCGCACAGCCCCACTCGCATTGGGGCTGCGGGCTCGCCTAGCCGCGCAAGGCCTCAACATAGTCTCACGTCACTCTCGGCAAAAATTGACGTCCACGCTCCAAACTGTAAACGTCGAGCCCCTGCTCCCAGGCCAAAGGTGCCAGCCCCAAAAGGGATGCCTGGCCTCAAACCTCCCACACCGGCCCTCGCACAGCCCCACTCGCATTGGGGCTGCGGGCTCGCCTAGCCGCGCAAGGCCTCAACATAGAGTCTCACGTCACTCTCGGCAAAAATTGACGTCCACGCTCCAAACTGTAAACGTCGAGCCCCTGCTCCCAGGCCAAAGGTGCCAGCCCCAAAAGGGATGCCTGCTCTCAAACCTCCCACACTGGCCCTCGCACAGCCCCACTCGCATTGGGGCTGCGGGCTCGCCTAGCCCAGCAAGGGCTCAACATAGAGCGTTACGACCTTCTCCACCAAAATCAGCGTCCACACTGAAAAATGTGAACGTCCAGCCCTAGCTCCCAGGCCAAAGGTGCCAGCCCCAAAACGCATGCCTGCCCTCAAACCTCCCACAGCGGCCCTCGCACAGACCCACTCACATTGGGGCTGCGGGCTCGCCTAGCCCAGCAAGGGCTCAACATAGAGCCTTACGACCCTCTCCACCAAAATCAGCGTCCACACTGAAAAATGTGAACGTCCAGCCCTAGCTCCCAGGCCAAAGGTGCCAGCCCCAAAACGCATGCCTGCCCTCAAACCTCCCTCAGCGGCCCTCGCACACACCCACTCACATTGGGGCTGCGGGCTCGCCTAGCCCAGCAAGGGCTCAACATAGAGCCTTACGACCCACTCCACCAAAATCAGCATCCACACTGAAAAATGTGAACGTCCAGCCCTAGCTCCCAGGCCAAAGGTGCCAGCCCCAAAACGCATGCCTGCCCTCAAACCTCCCTCAGCGGCCCTCGCACACACCCACTCACATTGGGGCTGTGGGCTCGCCTAGCCCAGCAAGGGCTCAACATAGAGCCTTACGACCCTCTCCACCAAAATTAGCGTCCACACTGAAAAATGGTAAACGTCCAGCCCTAGCTCCCAGGCCAAAGGTGCCAGCCCCAAAACGCATGCCTGCCCTCAAACCTCCCTCAGCGGCCCTCGCACAGCCCCACTCACATTGGGGCTGCGGGCTCGCCTAGCCCAGCAAGGGCTCAACATAGAGCCTTACGACCCTCTCCACCAAAATCAGCGTCCACACTGAAAAATGTGAACGTCCAGCCCTAGCTCCCAGGCCAAAGGTGCCAGCCCCAAAAGGGATGCCTGCCCTCAAACCTCCCCCAGCGGCCCTCGCACAGCCCCACTCGCATTGGGGCTGCGGGCTCGCCTAGCCGCGCAAGGCCTCAACATAGAGTCTCACGTCACTCTCGGCAAAAATTGACGTCCACGCTCCAAACTGTAAACGTCGAGCCCCTGCTCCCAGGCCAAAGGTGCCAGCCTCAAAAGGGATGCCTGGCCTCAAACCTCCCACACCGGCCCTCGCACAGCCCCACTCGCATTGGGGCTGCGGGCTCGCCTAGCCGCGCAAGGCCTCAACATAGAGTCTCACGTCACTCTCGGCAAAAATTGACATCCACGCTCCAAACTGTAAACGTCGAGCCCCTGCTCCCAGGCCAAAGGTGCCAGCCCCAAAAGGGATGCCTGGCCTCAAACCTCCCACACCGGCCCTCGCACAGCCCCACTCGCATTGGGGCTGCGGGCTCGCCTAGCCGCGCAAGGCCTCAACATAGAGTCTCACGTCACTCTCGGCAAAAATTTACATCCAAGCTCCAAACTGTAAACGTCGAGCCCCTGCTCCCAGGCCAAAGGTGCCAGCCCCAAAAGGGATGCCTGGCCTCAAACCTCCCACACCGGCCCTCGCACAGCCCCACTCGCATTGGGGCTGCGGGCTCGCCTAGCCGCGCAAGGCCTCAACATAGAGTCTCACGTCACTCTCAGCAAAAATTTACATCCAAGCTCCAAACTGTAAACGTCGAGCCCCTGCTCCCAGGCCAAAGGTGCCAGCCTCAAAAGGGATGCCTGGCCTCAAACCTCCCACACCAGCCCTCGCACAGCCCCACTCGCATTGGGGCTGCGGGCTCGCCTAGCCGCGCAAGGCCTCAACATAGACTCTCACGTCACTCTCGGCAAAAATTTACATCCAAGCTCCAAACTGTAAACGTCGAGCCCCTGCTCCCAGGCCAAAGGTGCCAGCCCCAAAAGGGATGCCTGGCCTCAAACCTCCCACACCGGCCCTCGCACAGCCCCACTCGCATTGGGGCTGCGGGCTCGCCTAGCCGCGCAAGGCCTCAACATAGAGTCTCACGTCACTCTCGGCAAAAATTTACATCCACGCTCCAAACTGTAAACGTCGAGCCCCTGCTCCCAGGCCAAAGGTGCCAGCCTCAAAAGGGATGCCTGGCCTCAAACCTGCCACACCGGCCCTCGCACAGCCCCACTCGCATTGGGGCTGCGGGCTCGCCTAGCCGCGCAAGGCCTCAACATAGACTCTCACGTCACTCTCGGCAAAAATTGACGTCCACGCTCCAAACTGTAAACGTCGAGCCCCTGCTCCCAGGCCAAAGGTGCCAGCCTCAAAAGGGATGCCTGGCCTCAAACCTCCCACACCGGCCCTCGCACAGCCCCACTCGCATTGGGGCTGCGGGCTCGCCTAGCCGCGCAAGGCCTCAACATAGAGTCTCACGTCACTCTCGGCAAAAATTGACGTCCACGCTCCAAACTGTAAACGTCGAGCCCCTGCTCCCAGGCCAAAGGTGCCAGCCCCAAAAGGGATGCCTGGCCTCAAACCTGCCACACCGGCCCTCGCACAGCGCCACTCGCATTGGGGCTGCGGGCTCGCCTAGCCGCGCAAGGCCTCAACATAGAGTCTCACATCACTCTCGGCAAAAATTGACGTCCACGCTCCAAACTGTAAACGTCGAGCCCCTGCTCCCAGGCCAAAGGTGCCAGCCCCAAAAGGGATGCCTGGCCTCAAACCTCCCACACCGGCCCTCGCACAGCCCCACTCGCATTGGGGCTGCGGGCTCGCCTAGCCGCGCAAGGCCTCAACATAGACTCTCACGTCACTCTCGGCAAAAATTGACGTCCACGCTCCAAACTGTAAACGTCGAGCCCCTGCTCCCAGGCCAAAGGTGCCAGCCCCAAAAGGGATGCCTGGCCTCAAACCTCCCACACCGGCCCTCGCACAGCCCCACTCGCATTGGGGCTGCGGGCTCGCCTAGCCGCGCAAGGCCTCAACATAGACTCTCACGTCACTCTCGGCAAAAATTTACATCCAAGCTCCAAACTGTAAACGTCGAGCCCCTGCTCCCAGGCCAAAGGTGCCAGCCTCAAAAGGGATGCCTGGCCTCAAACCTCCCACACCGGCCCTCGCACAGCCCCACTCGCATTGGGGCTGCGGGCTCGCCTAGCCGCGCAAGGCCTCAACATAGAGTCTCACGTCACTCTCGGCAAAAATTGACGTCCACGCTCCAAACTGTAAACGTCGAGCCCCTGCTCCCAGGCCAAAGGTGCCAGCCTCAAAAGGGATGCCTGGCCTCAAACCTGCCACACCGGCCCTCGCACAGCCCCACTCGCATTGGGGCTGCGGGCTCGCCTAGCTGCGCAAGGCCTCAACATAGAGTCTCACGTCACTCTCGGCAAAAATTGACGTCCACGCTCCAAACTGTAAACGTCGAGCCCCTGCTCCCAGGCCAAAGGTGCCAGCCCCAAAAGGGATGCCTGGCCTCAAACCTGCCACACCGGCCCTCGCACAGCCCCACTCGCATTGGGGCTGCGGGCTCGCCTAGTCGCGCAAGGCCTCAACATAGAGTCTCACGTCACTCTCGGCAAAAATTGACGTCCACGCTCCAAACTGTAAACGTCGAGCCCCTGCTCCCAGGCCAAAGGTGCCAGCCCCAAAAGGGATGCCTGGCCTCAAACCTCCCACAACGGCCCTCGCACAGCCCCACTCGCATTGGGGCTGCGGGCTCGCCTAGCCGCGCAAGGCCTCAACATAGAGTCTCACGTCACTCTCGGCAAAAATTGACGTCCACGCTCCAAACTGTAAACGTCGAGCCCCTGCTCCCAGGCCAAAGGTGCCAGGCCCAAAAGGGATGCCTGGCCTCAAACCTCCCACAACGGCCCTCGCACAGCCCCACTCGCATTGGGGCTGTGGGCTCGCCTAGCCGCGCAAGGCCTCAACATAGAGTCTCACGTCACTCTCGGCAAAAATTGACGTCCACGCTCCAAACTGTAAACGTCGAGCCCCTGCTCCCAGGCCAAAGGTGCCAGCCCCAAAAGGGATGCCTGGCCTCAAACCTGCCACACCGGCCCTCGCACAGCCCCACTCGCATTGGGGCTGCGGGCTCGCCTAGCTGCGCAAGGCCTCAACATAGAGTCTCACGTCACTCTCGGCAAAAATTGACGTCCACGCTCCAAACTGTAAACGTCGAGCCCCTGCTCCCAGGCCAAAGGTGCCAGCCCCAAAAGGGATGCCTGGCCTCAAACCTGCCACACCGGCCCTCGCACAGCCCCACTCGCATTGGGGCTGCGGGCTCGCCTAGCCCAGCAAGGGCTCAACATAGAGCCTTACGACCCACTCCACCAAAATCAGCATCCACACTGAAAAATGTGAACGTCCAGCCCTAGCTCCCAGGCCAAAGGTGCCAGCCCCAAAACGCATGCCTGCCCTCAAACCTCCCTCAGCGGCCCTCGCACAGACCCACTCACATTGGGGCTGCGGGCTCGCCTAGCCCAGCAAGGCCTCAACATAGAGCCTTACGACCCTCTCCACAAAAATCAGCGTCCACACTGAAAAATGTGAACGTCGAGCCCTGCTCCCAGGCCAAAGGTGCCAGCCCCAAAACGAGTGCCTGGCCTCAAACCTCCCTCAGCGGCCCTCGCACAGCCCCACTCGCATTGGGGCTGCGGGCTCGCCTAGCCCAGCAAGGCCTCAACATAGAGCCTTACGACACTCTCCACCAAAATCAGCGTCCACACTGAAAAATGTGAACGTCGAGCCCTAGCTCCCAGGCCAAAGGTGCCAGCCCCAAAAGGGATGCCTGCCCTCAAACCTCCCACAGCGGCCCTCGCACAGACCCACTCACATTGGGGCTGCGGGCTCGCCTAGCCCAGCAAGGCCTCAACATAGAGCCTTACGACCCTCTCCACAAAAATTCAGCGTCCACGCTGAAAAATGTGAACGTCCAGCCCCTGCTCCCAGGCCAAAGGTGCCAGCCCCAAAACGCATGCCTGGCCTCAAACCTCCCTCAGCGGCCCTCGCACAGACCCACTCACATTGGGGCTGCGGGCTCGCCTAGCCCAGCAAGGGCTCAACATAGAGCCTTACGACCCTCTCCACCAAAATCAGCGTCCATGCTCAAAATGGTAAACGTCCAGCCCTAGCTCCCAGGCCAAAGGTGCCAGCCCCAAAACGAGTGCCTGCCCTCAAACCTCCCCCAGCGGCCCTCGCACAGCCCCACTCGCACTGGGGCTGCGGGCTCGCCTAGCCGCGCAAGGCCTCAACATAGAGTCTCACGTCACTCTCGGCAAAAATTGACGTCCACGCTCCAAACTGTAAACGTCGAGCCCCTGCTCCCAGGCCAAAGGTGCCAGCCTCAAAAGGGATGCCTGGCCTCAAACCTGCCACACCGGCCCTCGCACAGCCCCACTCGCATTGGGGCTGCGGGCTCGCCTAGCCGCGCAAGGCCTCAACATAGAGTCTCACGTCACTCTCGGCAAAAATTGACGTCCACGCTCCAAACTGTAAACGTCGAGCCCCTGCTCCCAGGCCAAAGGTGCCAGCCCCAAAAGGGATGCCTGGCCTCAAACCTCCCACACCGGCCCTCGCACAGCCCCACTCGCATTGGGGCTGCGGGCTCGCCTAGCCGCGCAAGGCCTCAACATAGACTCTCACGTCACTCTCGGCAAAAATTTACATCCACGCTCCAAACTGTAAACGTCGAGCCCCTGCTCCCAGGCCAAAGGTGCCAGCCCCAAAAGGGATGCCTGGCCTCAAACCTGCCACACCGGCCCTCGCACAGCCCCACTCGCATTGGGGCTGTGGGCTCGCCTAGCCGCGCAAGGCCTCAACATAGACTCTCACGTCACTCTCGGCAAAAATTTACATCCACGCTCCAAACTGTAAACGTCGAGCCCTAGCTCCCAGGCCAAAGGTGCCAGCCCCAAAACGAATGCCTGCCCTCAAACCTCCCACAGCGGCCCTCGCACAGCCCCACTCGCATTGGGGCTGCGGGCTCGCCTAGCCGCGCAAGACCTCAACATAGACTCTCACGTCACTCTCGGCAAAAATTTACATCCAAGCTCCAAACTGTAAACGTCGAGCCCCTGCTCCCAGGCCAAAGGTGCCAGCCCCAAAAGGGATGCCTGGCCTCAAACCTCCCACACCGGCCCTCGCACAGCCCCACTCGCATTGGGGCTGCGGGCTCGCCTAGCCGCGCAAGGCCTCAACATAGAGTCTCACGTCACTCTCGGCAAAAATTGACGTCCACGCTCCAAACTGTAAACGTCGAGCCCCTGCTCCCAGGCCAAAGGTGCCAGCCCCAAAAGGGATGCCTGGCCTCAAACCTGCCACACCGGCCCTCGCACAGCCCCACTCGCATTGGGGCTGCGGGCTCGCCTAGCCCAGCAAGGGCTCAACATAGAGCCTTACGACCCACTCCACCAAAATCAGCATCCACACTGAAAAATGTGAACGTCCAGCCCTAGCTCCCAGGCCAAAGGTGCCAGCCCCAAAACGCATGCCTGCCCTCAAACCTCCCTCAGCGGCCCTCGCACAGACCCACTCACATTGGGGCTGCGGGCTCGCCTAGCCCAGCAAGGGCTCAACATAGAGCCTTACGACCCTCTCCACCAAAATCAGCGTCCACACTGAAAAATGTGAACGTCCAGCCCTAGCTCCCAGGCCAAAGGTGCCAGCCCCAAAGCGAGTGCCTGCCCTCAAACCTCCCTCAGCGGCCCTCGCACAGCCCCACTCACATTGGGGCTGCGGGCTCGCCTAGCCCAGCAAGGGCTCAACATAGAGCCTTACGACCCACTCCACCAAAATCAGCATCCACACTGAAAAATGTGAACGTCCAGCCCTAGCTCCCAGGCCAAAGGTGCCAGCCCCAAAACACATGCCTGCCCTCAAACCTCCCCCAGCGGCCCTCGCACAGACCCACTCACATTGGGGCTGCGGGCTCGCCTAGCCCAGCAAGGGCTCAACATAGAGCCTTACGACCCTCTCCACCAAAATCAACGTCCACACTGAAAAATGTGAACGTCGAGCCCTAGCTCCCAGGCCAAAGGTGCCAGCCCCAAAACGCATGCCTGCCCTCAAACCTCCCACAGCGGCCCTCGCACAGCCCCACTCACATTGGGGCTGCGGGCTCGCCTAGCCCAGCAAGGGCTCAACATAGAGCCTTACGACACTCTCCACCAAAATCAGCGTCCATGCTCAAAATGGTAAACGTCCAGCCCTAGCTCCCAGGCCAAAGGTGCCAGCCCCAAAACGAGTGCCTGCCCTCAAACCTCCCACAGCGGCCCTCGCACAGCCCCACTCGCACTGGGGCTGCGGGCTCGCCTAGCCGCGCAAGGCCTCAACATAGAGTCTCACGTCACTCTCGGCAAAAATTGACGTCCACGCTCCAAACTGTAAACGTCGAGCCCCTGCTCCCAGGCCAAAGGTGCCAGCCTCAAAAGGGATGCCTGGCCTCAAACCTGCCACACCGGCCCTCGCACAGCCCCACTCGCATTGGGGCTGCGGGCTCGCCTAGCCGCGCAAGGCCTCAACATAGAGTCTCACGTCACTCTCGGCAAAAATTGACGTCCACGCTCCAAACTGTAAACGTCGAGCCCCTGCTCCCAGGCCAAAGGTGCCAGCCCCAAAAGGGATGCCTGGCCTCAAACCTCCCACACCGGCCCTCGCACAGCCCCACTCGCATTGGGGCTGCGGGCTCGCCTAGCCGCGCAAGGCCTCAACATAGACTCTCACGTCACTCTCGGCAAAAATTTACATCCACGCTCCAAACTGTAAACGTCGAGCCCCTGCTCCCAGGCCAAAGGTGCCAGCCCCAAAAGGGATGCCTGGCCTCAAACCTGCCACACCGGCCCTCGCACAGCCCCACTCGCATTGGGGCTGCGGGCTCGCCTAGCCGCGCAAGGCCTCAACATAGAGTCTCACGTCACTCTCGGCCAAAATCAGCGTCCACGCTCCAAACTGTAAACGTCCAGCCCCTGCTCCCAGGCCAAAGGTGCCAGCCCCAAAAGGGATGCCTGGCCTCAAACCTCCCACACCGGCCCTCGCACAGCCCCACTCGCATTGGGGCTGCGGGCTCGCCTAGCCGCGCAAGGCCTCAACATAGAGTCTCACGTCACTCTCGGCAAAAATTGACGTCCACGCTCCAAACTGTAAACGTCGAGCCCCTGCTCCCAGGCCAAAGGTGCCAGCCTCAAAAGGGATGCCTGGCCTCAAACCTGCCACACCGGCCCTCGCACAGCCCCACTCGCATTGGGGCTGCGGGCTCGCCTAGCCGCGCAAGGCCTCAACATAGAGTCTCACGTCACTCTCGGCAAAAATTGACGTCCACGCTCCAAACTGTAAACGTCGAGCCCCTGCTCCCAGGCCAAAGGTGCCAGCCCCAAAAGGGATGCCTGGCCTCAAACCTCCCACACCGGCCCTCGCACAGCCCCACTCGCATTGGGGCTGCGGGCTCGCCTAGCCGCGCAAGGCCTCAACATAGACTCTCACGTCACTCTCGGCAAAAATTTACATCCACGCTCCAAACTGTAAACGTCGAGCCCCTGCTCCCAGGCCAAAGGTGCCAGCCCCAAAAGGGATGCCTGGCCTCAAACCTGCCACACCGGCCCTCGCACAGCCCCACTCGCATTGGGGCTGCGGGCTCGCCTAGCCGCGCAAGGCCTCAACATAGACTCTCACGTCACTCTCGGCAAAAATTGACATCCACGCTCCAAACTGTAAATGTCGAGCCCCTGCTCCCAGGCCAAAGGTGCCAGCCCCAAAAGGGATGCCTGGCCTCAAACCTCCCACACCGGCCCTCGCACAGCCCCACTCGCATTGGGGCTGCGGGCTCGCCTAGCCGCGCAAGGCCTCAACATAGACTCTCACGTCACTCTCGGCAAAAATTGACATCCAAGCTCCAAACTGTAAACGTCGAGCCCCTGCTCCCAGGCCAAAGGTGCCAGCCCCAAAAGGGATGCCTGGCCTCAAACCTCCCACACCGGCCCTCGCACAGCCCCACTCGCATTGGGGCTGCGGGCTCGCCTAGCCGCGCAAGGCCTCAACATAGAGTCTCACGTCACTCTCGGCAAAAATTGACGTCCACGCTCCAAACTGTAAACGTCGAGCCCCTGCTCCCAGGCCAAAGGTGCCAGCCTCAAAAGGGATGCCTGGCCTCAAACCTCCCACACCGGCCCTCGCACAGCCCCACTCGCATTGGGGCTGCGGGCTCGCCTAGCCGCGCAAGGCCTCAACATAGAGTCTCACGTCACTCTCGGCAAAAATTGACATCCACGCTCCAAACTGTAAACGTCGAGCCCCTGCTCCCAGGCCAAAGGTGCCAGCCTCAAAAGGGATGCCTGGCCTCAAACCTCCCACACCGGCCCTCGCACAGCCCCACTCGCATTGGGGCTGCGGGCTCGCCTAGCCGCGCAAGGCCTCAACATAGAGTCTCACGTCACTCTCGGCAAAAATTGACGTCCACGCTCCAAACTGTAAACGTCGAGCCCCTGCTCCCAGGCCAAAGGTGCCAGCCCCAAAAGGGATGCCTGGCCTCAAACCTCCCACACCGGCCCTCGCACAGCCCCACTCGCATTGGGGCTGCGGGCTCGCCTAGCCGCGCAAGGCCTCAACATAGACTCTCACGTCACTCTCGGCAAAAATTGACGTCCACGCTCCAAACTGTAAACGTCGAGCCCCTGCTCCCAGGCCAAAGGTGCCAGCCTCAAAAGGGATGCCTGGCCTCAAACCTCCCACACCGGCCCTCGCACAGCCCCACTCGCATTGGGGCTGCGGGCTCGCCTAGCCGCGCAAGGCCTCAACATAGAGTCTCACGTCACTCTCGGCAAAAATTGACGTCCACGCTCCAAACTGTAAACGTCGAGCCCCTGCTCCCAGGCCAAAGGTGCCAGCCCCAAAAGGGATGCCTGGCCTCAAACCTCCCACACCGGCCCTCGCACAGCCCCACTCGCATTGGGGCTGCGGGCTCGCCTAGCCGCGCAAGGCCTCAACATAGAGTCTCACGTCACTCTCGGCAAAAATTGACGTCCACGCTCCAAACTGTAAACGTCGAGCCCCTGCTCCCAGGCCAAAGGTGCCAGCCCCAAAAGGGATGCCTGGCCTCAAACCTCCCACACTGGCCCTCGCACAGCCCCACTCGCATTGGGGCTGCGGGCTCGCCTAGCCGCGCAAGGCCTCAACATAGAGTCTTACGTCACTCTCGGCAAAAATTGACGTCCACGCTCCAAACTGTAAACGTCGAGCCCCTGCTCCCAGGCCAAAGGTGCCAGCCCCAAAAGGGATGCCTGGCCTCAAACCTCCCACACCGGCCCTCGCACAGCCCCACTCGCATTGGGGCTGCGGGCTCGCCTAGCCGCGCAAGGCCTCAACATAGACTCTCACGTCACTCTCGGCAAAAATTGACGTCCACGCTCCAAACTGTAAACGTCGAGCCCCTGCTCCCAGGCCAAAGGTGCCAGCCTCAAAAGGGATGCCTGGCCTCAAACCTCCCACACCGGCCCTCGCACAGCCCCACTCGCATTGGGGCTGCGGGCTCGCCTAGCCGCGCAAGGCCTCAACATAGAGTCTCACGTCACTCTCGGCAAAAATTGACGTCCACGCTCCAAACTGTAAACGTCGAGCCCCTGCTCCCAGGCCAAAGGTGCCAGCCCCAAAAGGGATGCCTGGCCTCAAACCTCCCACACCGGCCCTCGCACAGCCCCACTCGCATTGGGGCTGCGGGCTCGCCTAGCCGCGCAAGGCCTCAACATAGAGTCTCACGTCACTCTCGGCAAAAATTGACGTCCACGCTCCAAACTGTAAACGTCGAGCCCCTGCTCCCAGGCCAAAGGTGCCAGCCCCAAAAGGGATGCCTGGCCTCAAACCTCCCACACTGGCCCTCGCACAGCCCCACTCGCATTGGGGCTGCGGGCTCGCCTAGCCGCGCAAGGCCTCAACATAGAGCCTTACGACCCTCTCCACCAAAAATCAGCGTCCACACTGAAAACTGTAAACGTCGAGCCCCTGCTCCCAGGCCAAAGGTGCCAGCCCCAAAAGGGATGCCTGGCCTCAAACCTCCCACAGCGGCCCTCGCACAGCCCCACTCGCATTGGGGCTGCGGGCTCGCCTAGCCGCGCAAGGCCTCAACATAGAGTCTCACGTCACTCTCGGCAAAAATTGACGTCCACGCTCCAAACTGTAAACGTCGAGCCCCTGCTCCCAGGCCAAAGGTGCCAGCCCCAAAAGGGATGCCTGGCCTCAAACCTGCCACACCGGCCCTCGCACAGCCCCACTCGCATTGGGGCTGCGGGCTCGCCTAGCCGCGCAAGGCCTCAACATAGAGTCTCACGTCACTCTCGGCAAAAATTGACGTCCACGCTCCAAACTGTAAACGTCGAGCCCCTGCTCCCAGGCCAAAGGTGCCAGCCTCAAAAGGGATGCCTGGCCTCAAACCTCCCACACCGGCCCTCGCACAGCCCCACTCGCATTGGGGCTGCGGGCTCGCCTAGCCGCGCAAGGCCTCAACATAGAGTCTCACGTCACTCTCGGCAAAAATTGACGTCCACGCTCCAAACTGTAAACGTCGAGCCCCTGCTCCCAGGCCAAAGGTGCCAGCCCCAAAAGGGATGCCTGGCCTCAAACCTCCCACACCGGCCCTCGCACAGCCCCACTCGCATTGGGGCTGCGGGCTCGCCTAGCCGCGCAAGGGCTCAACATAGAGCCTTACGACCCTCTCCACCAAAAATCAGCGTCCACGCTCAAAATGGTAAACGTCGAGCCCCTGCTCCCAGGCCAAAGGTGCCAGTCCCAAAAGGGATGCCTGGCCTCAAACCTCCCCCACCGGCCCTCGCACAGCCCCACTCGCATTGGGGCTGCGGGCTCGCCTAGCCGCGCAAGGCCTCAACATAGAGTCTCACGTCACTCTCGGCAAAAATTGACGTCCACGCTCCAAACTGTAAACGTCGAGCCCCTGCTCCCAGGCCAAAGGTGCCAGCCTCAAAAGGGATGCCTGGCCTCAAACCTGCCACACCGGCCCTCGCACAGCCCCACTCGCATTGGGGCTGCGGGCTCGCCTAGCCGCGCAAGGCCTCAACATAGAGTCTCACGTCACTCTCGGCAAAAATTGACGTCCACGCTCCAAACTGTAAACGTCGAGCCCCTGCTCCCAGGCCAAAGGTGCCAGCCCCAAAAGGGATGCCTGGCCTCAAACCTCCCACACCGGCCCTCGCACAGCCCCACTCGCATTGGGGCTGCGGGCTCGCCTAGCCGCGCAAGGCCTCAACATAGACTCTCACGTCACTCTCGGCAAAAATTTACATCCACGCTCCAAACTGTAAACGTCGAGCCCCTGCTCCCAGGCCAAAGGTGCCAGCCCCAAAAGGGATGCCTGGCCTCAAACCTGCCACACCGGCCCTCGCACAGCCCCACTCGCATTGGGGCTGCGGGCTCGCCTAGCCGCGCAAGGCCTCAACATAGACTCTCACGTCACTCTCGGCAAAAATTGACGTCCACGCTCCAAACTGTAAATGTCGAGCCCCTGCTCCCAGGCCAAAGGTGCCAGCCCCAAAAGGGATGCCTGGCCTCAAACCTCCCACAGCGGCCCTCGCACAGCCCCACTCGCATTGGGGCTGCGGGCTCGCCTAGCCGCGCAAGGCCTCAACATAGACTCTCACGTCACTCTCGGCAAAAATTTACATCCACGCTCCAAACTGTAAACGTCGAGCCCCTGCTCCCAGGCCAAAGGTGCCAGCCCCAAAAGGGATGCCTGGCCTCAAACCTCCCACACCGGCCCTCGCACAGCCCCACTCGCATTGGGGCTGCGGGCTCGCCTAGCCGCGCAAGGCCTCAACATAGAGTCTCACGTCACTCTCGGCAAAAATTGACGTCCACGCTCCAAACTGTAAACGTCGAGCCCCTGCTCCCAGGCCAAAGGTGCCAGCCTCAAAAGGGATGCCTGGCCTCAAACCTCCCACACCGGCCCTCGCACAGCCCCACTCGCATTGGGGCTGCGGGCTCGCCTAGCCGCGCAAGGCCTCAACATAGAGTCTCACGTCACTCTCGGCAAAAATTGACATCCACGCTCCAAACTGTAAACGTCGAGCCCCTGCTCCCAGGCCAAAGGTGCCAGCCTCAAAAGGGATGCCTGGCCTCAAACCTCCCACACCGGCCCTCGCACAGCCCCACTCGCATTGGGGCTGCGGGCTCGCCTAGCCGCGCAAGGCCTCAACATAGAGTCTCACGTCACTCTCGGCAAAAATTGACGTCCACGCTCCAAACTGTAAACGTCGAGCCCCTGCTCCCAGGCCAAAGGTGCCAGCCCCAAAAGGGATGCCTGGCCTCAAACCTCCCACACCGGCCCTCGCACAGCCCCACTCGCATTGGGGCTGCGGGCTCGCCTAGCCGCGCAAGGCCTCAACATAGACTCTCACGTCACTCTCGGCAAAAATTGACGTCCACGCTCCAAACTGTAAACGTCGAGCCCCTGCTCCCAGGCCAAAGGTGCCAGCCTCAAAAGGGATGCCTGGCCTCAAACCTCCCACACCGGCCCTCGCACAGCCCCACTCGCATTGGGGCTGCGGGCTCGCCTAGCCGCGCAAGGCCTCAACATAGAGTCTCACGTCACTCTCGGCAAAAATTGACGTCCACGCTCCAAACTGTAAACGTCGAGCCCCTGCTCCCAGGCCAAAGGTGCCAGCCCCAAAAGGGATGCCTGGCCTCAAACCTCCCACACCGGCCCTCGCACAGCCCCACTCGCATTGGGGCTGTGGGCTCGCCTAGCCGCGCAAGGCCTCAACATAGAGTCTCACGTCACTCTCGGCAAAAATTGACGTCCACGCTCCAAACTGTAAACGTCGAGCCCCTGCTCCCAGGCCAAAGGTGCCAGCCCCAAAAGGGATGCCTGGCCTCAAACCTCCCACACTGGCCCTCGCACAGCCCCACTCGCATTGGGGCTGCGGGCTCGCCTAGTCGAGCAAAGGCTCAACATAGAGCCTTACGACCCTCTCCACCAAAATCAGCGTCCACACTGAAAAATGTGAACGTCGAGCCCCTGCTGCCAGGCCAAAGGTGCCAGCCCCAAAAGGGATGCCTGGCCTCAAACCTCCCTCACCGGCCCTCGCACAGCCCCACTCGCATTGGGGCTGCGGGCTCGCCTAGCCGCGCAAGGCCTCAACATAGAGTCTCACGTCACTCTCGGCAAAAATTGACGTCCACGCTCCAAACTGTAAACGTCGAGCCCCTGCTCCCAGGCCAAAGGTGCCAGCCCCAAAAGGGATGCCTGGCCTCAAACCTCCCACACCGGCCCTCGCACAGCCCCACTCGCATTGGGGCTGCGGGCTCGCCTAGCCGCGCAAGGCCTCAACATAGAGTCTCACGTCACTCTCGGCAAAAATTGACGTCCACGCTCCAAACTGTAAACGTCGAGCCCCTGCTCCCAGGCCAAAGGTGCCAGCCCCAAAAGGGATGCCTGGCCTCAAACCTCCCACACCGGCCCTCGCACAGCCCCACTCGCATTGGGGCTGTGGGCTCGCCTAGCCGCGCAAGGCCTCAACATAGAGTCTCACGTCACTCTCGGCAAAAATTGACGTCCACGCTCCAAACTGTAAACGTCGAGCCCCTGCTCCCAGGCCAAAGGTGCCAGCCCCAAAAGGGATGCCTGGCCTCAAACCTCCCACACTGGCCCTCGCACAGCCCCACTCGCATTGGGGCTGCGGGCTCGCCTAGCCGAGCAAGGCCTCAACATAGAGCCTTACGTCCCTCTCCACCATAAGTCAGCGTCCACACTCCAAACTGTAAACGTCGAGCCCCTGCTCCCAGGCCAAAGGTGCCAGCCCCAAAAGGGATGCCTGCCCTCAAACCTCCCTCACCGGCCCTCGCACAGCCCCACTCGCATTGGGGCTGCGGGCTCGCCTAGCCGCGCAAGGCCTCAACATAGAGTCTCACGTCACTCTCGGCAAAAATTGACGTCCACGCTCCAAACTGTAAACGTCGAGCCCCTGCTCCCAGGCCAAAGGTGCCAGCCCCAAAAGGGATGCCTGGCCTCAAACCTGCCACACCGGCCCTCGCACAGCCCCACTCGCATTGGGGCTGCGGGCTCGCCTAGCCGCGCAAGGCCTCAACATAGAGTCTCACGTCACTCTCGGCAAAAATTGACGTCCACGCTCCAAACTGTAAACGTCGAGCCCCTGCTCCCAGGCCAAAGGTGCCAGCCTCAAAAGGGATGCCTGGCCTCAAACCTCCCACACCGGCCCTCGCACAGCCCCACTCGCATTGGGGCTGCGGGCTCGCCTAGCCGCGCAAGGCCTCAACATAGAGTCTCACGTCACTCTCGGCAAAAATTGACGTCCACGCTCCAAACTGTAAACGTCGAGCCCCTGCTCCCAGGCCAAAGGTGCCAGCCCCAAAAGGGATGCCTGGCCTCAAACCTCCCACACCGGCCCTCGCACAGCCCCACTCGCATTGGGGCTGCGGGCTCGCCTAGCCGCGCAAGGCCTCAACATAGAGCCTTACGACCCTCTCCACCAAAAATCAGCATCCACACTGAAAAATGTGAACGTCGAGCCCCTGCTCCCAGGCCAAAGGTGCCAGCCCCAAAACGCATGCCTGGCCTCAAACCTCCCTCAGCGGCCCTCGCACAGACCCACTCGCATTGGGGCTGCGGGCTCGCCTAGCCCAGCAAGGCCTCAACATAGAGCCTTACGTCCCTCTCCACCAAAATCAGCGTCCACGCTGAAAAATGTGAACGTCCAGCCCCTGCTCCCAGGCCAAAGGTGCCAGCCCCAAAACGCATGCCTGGCCTCAAACCTCCCTCAGCGGCCCTCGCACAGCCCCACTCGCATTGGGGCTGCGGGCTCGCCTAGCCAAGCAAGGCCTCAACATAGAGCCTTACGACACTCTCCACCAAAAATCAGCGTCCACACTGAAAAATGTGAACGTCGAGCCCTAGCTCCCAGGCCAAAGGTGCCAGCCCCAAAAGGGATGCCTGCCCTCAAACCTCCCTCAGCGGCCCTCGCACACCACCACTCACATTGGGGCTGCGGGCTCGCCTAGCCCAGCAAGGCCTCAACATAGAGCCTTACGACCCTCTCCACCAAAAATCAGCGTCCACACTGAAAAAATTGAACGTCCAGCCCTAGCTCCCAGGCCAAAGGTGCCAGCCCCAAAACGCATGCCTGCCCTCAAACCTCCCACACCGGCCCTCGCACAGCCCCACTCGCATTGGGGCTGCGGGCTCGCCTAGCCGCGCAAGGGCTCAACATAGAGCCTCACGTCCCTCTCCACCAAAATCAGCGTCCACGCTCAAAATGGTAAACGTCGAGCCCTAGCTCCCAGGCCAAAGGTGCCAGCCCCCAAAACGCATGCCTGCCCTCAAACCTCCCACAGCGGCCCTCGCACAGCCCCACTCGCATTGGGGCTGCGGGCTCGCCTAGCCGCGCAAGGCCTCAACATAGAGTCTCACGTCACTCTCGGCAAAAATTGACGTCCACGCTCCAAACTGTAAACGTCGAGCCCCTGCTCCCAGGCCAAAGGTGCCAGCCCCAAAAGGGATGCCTGGCCTCAAACCTGCCACACCGGCCCTCGCACAGCCCCACTCGCATTGGGGCTGCGGGCTCGCCTAGCCGCGCAAGGCCTCAACATAGAGTCTCACGTCACTCTCGGCAAAAATTGACATCCACGCTCCAAACTGTAAACGTCGAGACCCTGCTCCCAGGCCAAAGGTGCCAGCCCCAAAAGGGATGCCTGGCCTCAAACCTCCCACACCGGCCCTCGCACAGCCCCACTCGCATTGGGGCTGCGGGCTCGCCTAGCCGCGCAAGGCCTCAACATAGACTCTCACGTCACTCTCGGCAAAAATTGACATCCAAGCTCCAAACTGTAAACGTCGAGCCCCTGCTCCCAGGCCAAAGGTGCCAGCCCCAAAAGGGATGCCTGGCCTCAAACCTGCCACACCGGCCCTCGCACAGCCCCACTCGCATTGGGGATGCGGGCTCGCCTAGCCGCGCAAGGCCTCAACATAGACTCTCACGTCACTCTCGGCAAAAATTTACATCCACGCTCCAAACTGTAAACGTCGAGCCCTAGCTCCCAGGCCAAAGGTGCCAGCCCCAAAACGAATGCCTGCCCTCAAACCTCCCCCAGCGGCCCTCGCACAGCCCCACTCGCATTGGGGCTGCGGGCTCGCCTAGCCGCGCAAGGCCTCAACATAGAGTCTCACGTCACTCTCGGCAAAAATTTACATCCAAGCTCCAAACTGTAAACGTCGAGCCCCTGCTCCCAGGCCAAAGGTGCCAGCCCCAAAAGGGATGCCTGGCCTCAAACCTCCCACACCGGCCCTCGCACAGCCCCACTCGCATTGGGGCTGCGGGCTCGCCTAGCCGCGCAAGGCCTCAACATAGAGTCTCACGTCACTCTCGGCAAAAATTGACGTCCACGCTCCAAACTGTAAACGTCGAGCCCCTGCTCCCAGGCCAAAGGTGCCAGCCTCAAAAGGGATGCCTGGCCTCAAACCTCCCACACCGGCCCTCGCACAGCCCCACTCGCATTGGGGCTGCGGGCTCGCCTAGCCGCGCAAGGCCTCAACATAGAGTCTCACGTCACTCTCGGCAAAAATTGACATCCACGCTCCAAACTGTAAACGTCGAGCCCCTGCTCCCAGGCCAAAGGTGCCAGCCTCAAAAGGGATGCCTGGCCTCAAACCTCCCACACCGGCCCTCGCACAGCCCCACTCGCATTGGGGCTGCGGGCTCGCCTAGCCGCGCAAGGCCTCAACATAGAGTCTCACGTCACTCTCGGCAAAAATTGACGTCCACGCTCCAAACTGTAAACGTCGAGCCCCTGCTCCCAGGCCAAAGGTGCCAGCCTCAAAAGGGATGCCTGGCCTCAAACCTCCCACACCGGCCCTCGCACAGCCCCACTCGCATTGGGGCTGCGGGCTCGCCTAGCCGCGCAAGGCCTCAACATAGAGTCTCACGTCACTCTCGGCAAAAATTGACGTCCACGCTCCAAACTGTAAACGTCGAGCCCCTGCTCCCAGGCCAAAGGTGCCAGCCCCAAAAGGGATGCCTGGCCTCAAACCTCCCACACCGGCCCTCGCACAGCCCCACTCGCATTGGGGCTGCGGGCTCGCCTAGCCGCGCAAGGCCTCAACATAGAGTCTCACGTCACTCTCGGCAAAAATTGACGTCCACGCTCCAAACTGTAAACGTCGAGCCCCTGCTCCCAGGCCAAAGGTGCCAGCCTCAAAAGGGATGCCTGGCCTCAAACCTCCCACACCGGCCCTCGCACAGCCCCACTCGCATTGGGGCTGCGGGCTCGCCTAGCCGCGCAAGGCCTCAACATAGAGTCTCACGTCACTCTCGGCAAAAATTGACGTCCACGCTCCAAACTGTAAACGTCGAGCCCCTGCTCCCAGGCCAAAGGTGCCAGCCCCAAAAGGGATGCCTGGCCTCAAACCTCCCACACCGGCCCTCGCACAGCCCCACTCGCATTGGGGCTGCGGGCTCGCCTAGCCGCGCAAGGCCTCAACATAGACTCTCACGTCACTCTCGGCAAAAATTTACGTCCACGCTCCAAACTGTAAACGTCGAGCCCCTGCTCCCAGGCCAAAGGTGCCAGCCCCAAAAGGGATGCCTGGCCTCAAACCTCCCACACCGGCCCTCGCACAGCCCCACTCGCATTGGGGCTGCGGGCTCGCCTAGCCGCGCAAGGCCTCAACATAGAGTCTCACGTCACTCTCGGCAAAAATTGACATCCACGCTCCAAACTGTAAACGTCGAGCCCCTGCTCCCAGGCCAAAGGTGCCAGCCCCAAAAGGGATGCCTGGCCTCAAACCTCCCACACCGGCCCTCGCACAGCCCCACTCGCATTGGGGCTGCGGGCTCGCCTAGCCGCGCAAGGCCTCAACATAGAGTCTCACGTCACTCTCGGCAAAAATTGACGTCCACGCTCCAAACTGTAAACGTCGAGCCCCTGCTCCCAGGCCAAAGGTGCCAGCCCCAAAAGGGATGCCTGGCCTCAAACCTCCCACACCGGCCCTCGCACAGCCCCACTCGCATTGGGGCTGCGGGCTCGCCTAGCCGCGCAAGGCCTCAACATAGACTCTCACGTCACTCTCGGCAAAAATTGACGTCCACGCTCCAAACTGTAAACGTCGAGCCCCTGCTCCCAGGCCAAAGGTGCCAGCCCCAAAAGGGATGCCTGCTCTCAAACCTCCCACACTGGCCCTCGCACAGCCCCACTCGCATTGGGGCTGCGGGCTCGCCTAGCCGAGCAAAGGCTCAACATAGAGCCTTACGACCCTCTCCACCAAAATCAGCGTCCACACTGAAAACTGTAAACGTCGAGCCCCTGCTCCCAGGCCAAAGGTGCCAGCCCCAAAAGGGATGCCTGCCCTCAAACCTCCCACAGCGGCCCTCGCACAGACCCACTCGCACTGGGGCTGCGGGCTCGCCTAGCCGCGCAAGGCCTCAACATAGAGTCTCACGTCACTCTCGGCAAAAATTGACGTCCACGCTCCAAACTGTAAACGTCGAGCCCCTGCTCCCAGGCCAAAGGTGCCAGCCCCAAAAGGGATGCCTGGCCTCAAACCTCCCACACCGGCCCTCGCACAGCCCCACTCGCATTGGGGCTGCGGGCTCGCCTAGCCGCGCAAGGCCTCAACATAGAGTCTCACGTCACTCTCGGCAAAAATTGACGTCCACGCTCCAAACTGTAAACGTCGAGCCCCTGCTCCCAGGCCAAAGGTGCCAGCCCCAAAAGGGATGCCTGGCCTCAAACCTCCCACACCGGCCCTCGCACAGCCCCACTCGCATTGGGGCTGCGGGCTCGCCTAGCCGCGCAAGGCCTCAACATAGAGTCTCACGTCACTCTCGGCAAAAATTGACGTCCACGCTCCAAACTGTAAACGTCGAGCCCCTGCTCCCAGGCCAAAGGTGCCAGCCCCAAAAGGGATGCCTGGCCTCAAACCTCCCACACCGGCCCTCGCACAGCCCCACTCGCATTGGGGCTGCGGGCTCGCCTAGCCGCGCAAGGCCTCAACATAGAGTCTCACGTCACTCTCGGCAAAAATTGACGTCCACGCTCCAAACTGTAAACGTCGAGCCCCTGCTCCCAGGCCAAAGGTGCCAGCCCCAAAAGGGATGCCTGGCCTCAAACCTCCCACACCGGCCCTCGCACAGCCCCACTCGCATTGGGGCTGCGGGCTCGCCTAGCCGCGCAAGGCCTCAACATAGAGTCTCACGTCACTCTCGGCAAAAATTGACGTCCACGCTCCAAACTGTAAACGTCGAGCCCCTGCTCCCAGGCCAAAGGTGCCAGCCCCAAAAGGGATGCCTGGCCTCAAACCTCCCACACTGGCCCTCGCACAGCCCCACTCGCATTGGGGCTGCGGGCTCGCCTAGCCGCGCAAGGCCTCAACATAGAGCCTTACGACCCTCTCCACCAAAATCAGCGTCCACACTGAAAAATGTGAACGTCGAGCCCCTGCTCCCAGGCCAAAGGTGCCAGCCCCAAAACGAGTGCCTGCCCTCAAACCTCCCTCAGCGGCCCTCGCACACACCCACTCACATTGGGGCTGCGGGCTCGCCTAGCCCAGCAAGGGCTCAACATGGAGCGTTACGACCCTCTCCACCAAAAATCAGCGTCCATGCTCAAAATGGTAAACGTCCAGCCCTAGCTCCCAGGCCAAAGGTGCCAGCCCCAAAAACGCATGCCTGCCCTCAAACCTCCCTCAGCGGCCCTCGCACAGCCCCACTCGCATTGGGGCTGCGGGCTCGCCTAGCCGCGCAAGGCCTCAACATAGACTCTCACGTCACTCTCGGCAAAAATTTACATCCAAGCTCCAAACTGTAAACGTCGAGCCCCTGCTCCCAGGCCAAAGGTGCCAGCCCCAAAAGGGATGCCTGGCCTCAAACCTGCCACACCGGCCCTCGCACAGCCCCACTCGCATTGGGGCTGTGGGCTCGCCTAGCCGCGCAAGGCCTCAACATAGACTCTCACGTCACTCTCGGCAAAAATTGACATCCACGCTCCAAACTGTAAACGTCGAGCCCTAGCTCCCAGGCCAAAGGTGCCAGCCCCAAAACGGATGCCTGGCCTCAAACCTCCCACACCGGCCCTCGCACAGCCCCACTCGCATTGGGGCTGCGGGCTCGCCTAGCCGCGCAAGGCCTCAACATAGAGTCTCACGTCACTCTCGGCAAAAATTTACATCCACGCTCCAAACTGTAAACGTCGAGCCCCTGCTCCCAGGCCAAAGGTGCCAGCCCCAAAAGGGATGCCTGGCCTCAAACCTCCCACACCGGCCCTCGCACAGCCCCACTCGCATTGGGGCTGCGGGCTCGCCTAGCCGCGCAAGGCCTCAACATAGAGTCTCACGTCACTCTCGGCAAAAATTGACGTCCACGCTCCAAACTGTAAACGTCGAGCCCCTGCTCCCAGGCCAAAGGTGCCAGCCCCAAAAGGGATGCCTGGCCTCAAACCTCCCACACCGGCCCTCGCACAGCCCCACTCGCATTGGGGCTGCGGGCTCGCCTAGCCGCGCAAGGCCTCAACATAGAGTCTCACGTCACTCTCGGCAAAAATTGACGTCCACGCTCCAAACTGTAAACGTCGAGCCCCTGCTCCCAGGCCAAAGGTGCCAGCCCCAAAAGGGATGCCTGGCCTCAAACCTCCCACACCGGCCCTCGCACAGCCCCACTCGCATTGGGGCTGCGGGCTCGCCTAGCCGCGCAAGGCCTCAACATAGACTCTCACGTCACTCTCGGCAAAAATTTACATCCAAGCTCCAAACTGTAAACGTCGAGCCCCTGCTCCCAGGCCAAAGGTGCCAGCCCCAAAAGGGATGCCTGGCCTCAAACCTGCCACACCGGCCCTCGCACAGCCCCACTCGCATTGGGGCTGCGGGCTCGCCTAGCCGCGCAAGGCCTCAACATAGAGTCTCACGTCACTCTCGGCAAAAATTGACGTCCACGCTCCAAACTGTAAACGTCGAGCCCCTGCTCCCAGGCCAAAGGTGCCAG